>NW_027279145.1:0-127778 GCF_046629955.1 Centroberyx affinis
CACACTACTGTTGAAGCCACTCTGGATTGAAAATTAAATCACAGATCAGGATTTCTCAGATGTTTCTGAGAAAAAAGGAGGACAAAGGAGGTCATTTCAATTTGGCTTGAACTTAGATTGTGGTCGCTTAGAAAAATTACTGACCAGGCTTCTGCAAATGGGTTGAAATTTATAGAGGTGCTCAGGTTATAATTACTATCAGTAGACCCTCTGTTGTATTATTACTACCCAGAGACAGCTGTAGACTATTTTAGCAAACTTGTTAGCTCAGTAGTGCTCTGTCAGCCCAACATGACTTAGAGTAGCAATTTAACCTCCTCTCCCCTCCTCTCCTCTCCTCTCCTCTCCTCTCTCTATCTCTGTCCTCTGTCTCTGTCTCTGCCTCTGCCTCTGCCTCTGCCTCTGCCTCTGCCTCTGCCTCTGCCTCTGCCTCTGCCTCTGCCTCTGCCTCTCCTCTCCTCTCCCTCCTCTCCTCTCCTCTCCTCTCCTCTCTCTGTCTCTGCCTCTCCTCTCCTCTCCTCTCCTCTCCTTTCCTCTCTTTGTCTCTGTCCTCTGTCTCTGTCTCTGTCTCTGTCTCTGTCTCTGCCTCTCCTCTCCTCTCCTCTCCTCTCCTCTCCTCTCCTCTCCTCTCCTCTCCCCTCCTCTCCTCTCCCCTCCTCTCCTCTCCTCTCCTCTCCTCTCCTCTCCTCTCCTCTCCTCTCTCTGTCTCTGTCTCTGTCCTCTCCTCTCCCCTCCCCTCCTCTCCTCTCTCCTCTCCTCTCCTCTCCTCCTCTCCTCTCCTCTCCTCTCCTCTCCTCTTCTCTCCTCTCCTCTCCTCTCTCTGTCTCTGTCTCTGTCTCTGCCTCTCCTCTCCTCTCCTCTCCTCTCCTCTCCTGTCCTCTCCTCTCCTTTCCCCTCCTCTCCTCTCTCTGTCTCTGTCCTCTGTCTCTGTCCTCTGTCTCTCTCTGCCTCTCCTCTCCTCTCCTCTCTTTGTCTCTGTCCTCTGTCTCTGTCTCTGCCTCTGCCTCTCCTCTCCTCTTATCTCTCTGTCTCTCCTCTCCTCTCCTCTCCTCACCTCACCTGTTTCAAGGTATTACAAGTTGTACTTCTTATATTAGTCCACTGACTTAAGAGGCCAAAATTACTTAATTTACAATTTTGATTCATATGTGTTAAAAAGATTTTTTTAATATGATATATTTTTTACAATTATTTTCTCTTTCTCTCAGATGATATTCACTATTCTGGGAATTCAAAACAAGCAGACCATACAGGATACTTTGCAAATACATATATACATATATATATATATATATATATATATATATATATATATATAGATGGGCCGTAGAATGATTTAACCCATTAAGGAGTGGCTAACTTTACCTATATTTCATAACCAAAACACTTAGAGTATACTGCACACACTCATGCATACACACACTCACACACCTTTATCCTTGCTCAGCCTCTACATGGAAAAATGAAGACTGAGACCAGTAATCTCTTTGTTCAGGGCTCTCTCTGTTTCTCTCTCTGTCTCTTTCCTTCTCTCTCCTTCACACACACACACAACACACACACACACACACACACACACACACACACAAAAACAATCTAGGCTTGTCTGCTTCCCGAACACATCAGCCACTTGAATCGTGGCGTGTGTGCGCGTGTGTGCGTGTGTGTGTGTGTGTGTGTGCGCGTGTGTGTGCGTGTGTGTATGTGTGTGTGTGTGTGTGTGTGTGTGTCTGACAGGGGAGGGGAGGGAGGACAGGGGCAGGGGGGCAATTACGGATGTTGTAAATCTGCCCCAGGGGTACCAGCATGGAGAGAGAGGGAGGAAACTGAGGGGGCACCAACCAGGGAAGAGCTGGGAAAGCACTGAATTAAAGTTTAAAGGGAGTCTCTATGTTTCTGAAGTTGCCTTGTGTGTGTGTGTGTGTGTGTGTGTGTGTGTGTGTGTGTGTGCACTACATGCCTGCTGCACTGGGTCTATATGAGCGCATGTTCAGGAGGGGGTTTGATCTAATTAAATTCCTCGAGAGAGATGACTTCATCCTGGAGTCCCTCTTCCCTCCCCCACGGGACCCCCTTTCCCAACTACCCACCCACCCCCACCCCAAACACACACACCACCCCCTACCTACCCAGCACCACCCATGGGCAGCATGACAGCACGTCTTCTGACCAAATTAGCTGCCATTGCAACCCCCTAATTCCCGACAGACAGTGGGGTAATTTAATCAGCCAGCCATATAGCCTGCAGTGGAGCAAACACACTCACACACACGTGCACAAACACACACACTTCAGTCAAGTAAAGCTTTGTCGGTTTATTCACATGTGGCTGACAAGATGAAGGAAGCACCTTATTAATTATCATATCGTACCATAACACAGTGAGTAGTAAATCACAAGCTGCTCATGGCTAAAGAGAGCGTATAATGTATATGACTGTGGCCGCGGATTTTCAATAATCATCCATCATCTAATGGCAGGAGAAGTTAAAACAGGAGGTGAGCTCTGTAGCAGTAGACACATCAGGTCTGAATAGATATTATTTTTGCTATAATGTGACACCAAACCAAACTATTGATCTGCTGCAGGCTCAGATGCCTCAACAGCTTCTCAGAGAGATGGGGTTATTTATGTAACTTTAAATTATGTTACTATTCCCACATCTCAGCGGCTGTTTGGTGTTTATCAGCTAGTGAGCTTCACTGTGACAGACTTTTTCTATTGGATTAAACCAAATGAAGCCCTAATCCTAATCAGAACAGATTAAATTACCCAGATCACTATAATAACTGGATTACACAGACCCCCCACTCAAGACACCCCCGACCTTTTTTTCCTCTATCAAACACACACACACTCAAGGCACAAGCAGGCACACAGTCAGAAATGGTTACATAATGGGGAAAAAAAGGAGAATTTGAGGGAAAAGATGAGAAAGCGAGAAGGATCTTTATTGTGGAGGTGTGCAAGCTAAGAGGGATGAGAGGATGAAACAGTACACACTGAGGCAATACTGAAGGGCAGATGGTCGGCAAATTTCATTATATTAAACACACTCACCCGCTGAATAGTAAGCCCAACACATGAGATACAGAGACCTGCAGACCTGTCGGATTGTGAGCAGTGACGATAGTGTGTGTATGTGTGTGTGTGTGTGTGTGTGTGTGTGTGTGTGTGTGTGTGGTGTCTCTGTGTGGTCCAGGTGTCCGTGTGTGAAGAGAGCAACTCACCCCTTAATTCACTTCTGCCTGGGGAGACTGGTTAGTAAAATCATCATTAGTCAATTCAATACAAGGAGTTACACACACACGTGCATACACACACACACACACACACACACACACACACGACCATGGGTGCTAACAGTATCAGTAATGCAGTGACACAGGGAACAAAAGCCCAGCTGTCACTCCAGAGGCTTACAATCACATATGAATATTCATTACAGCAGAGAGCGACAGAAGGTGAGCTAAGCATCTTCTCAATGCTGTGGAGTCAGCTCCTGCAACTCATCTACACTGATTGAAATATCACGCACAGGCAAGTAAGAGCTTTATAAAATAGGAGCTGAATATTGATTTAAGGTTATCAATTTTGTGTGTGTGCGTGTGTGCGTGTGCATGTGTCAATCAATTTTGCTCATTAATCTCTAAATCAGAATGAGAATCAGATTTATTGGCCAAGAAATGTGCTCAAACAAGGAATCTGACTTGATGGTTTGCTTCCGTAGGTCACATTTAACATAAAAACGCAAAATTATTAAAAAAAAAAAAAAAAAAAGTAGGCCTAGTCATAAAAAAATGTAAAAGTAGTATTAAAAGAAAGTAATATCTCAGTATAAGTAGTAGGCTATATACATTTTTTAAATAGAAATTTAACAAATAGGATGTGAAACATTCACAAAAATATGAGTGCTTATGAAGCTAACTTGATTTCATTTTGGATTCCAGGTATGAAGAGGTCACTAGAAAAGTCTCTAATGCCAGTTTTGTCACGGTAAAAAGTGCATCTGATATCTGTTTCCTGGTGTTGTCCCTACAGTAAATGTAGCAGCATCACCAAGAGTACAACTGCAGTATGGCAGGGCCTCTGGCAGTATTGTAGTACTACTACAAATGGCCAGGCGGTGGTAGTAAACACCCATTGAATTATACAAACCAGGGCGACTGGCTTGGAGCCCATCATGGAGGATCAAATAGGGCGTATCAACGGCTCTGCCCCAATCTACAGAACACACTCTTAGAGCCCGCCTCTGAATGAACGTGATTGGCTGTCACCTTCCCGTATGAAAATTCTCTTCCTCTGATTGGACAACGTTCTTGCCCATCCGCTGTGACAGACACCACTGATAGCTGTTTGGAAAATGAAACTGACTGGCTCATGTCTGACGTCGAGAGGGGGGCAAAGGAAAACGAAAACAAGACGTTTATTTTATAAAAGCCCGGTGAATCCGCTATTTTAAATCAGACGGCGAAGAGAAGAGAGCCAAAGGTAAGAGCCCTACCCAACGGGATTTGGGAGGGGACATCATTTTTGGTGAGAGAGGCGGGCCTAGCTGTTAAACCACGACAACAACAACACTCAATAAATTTCTTTCTGCTGTCTTCGTTGATGTGTCACTGCTAATATCATCTTTAGCAGCGAGTCATCAGTAGGTAGCTAACTATTTCTGACAATGTTTAGGCTTGGCCCTGTACTGTATGTTTGCCTAGGAAAATAAACATGGGCATAACATAATCTTCTACAGTCTGTTGGTTTGTTACAGGTAAGGAGACAGCTGTAAAGATAACCTTTCCTTCTCTTTTGCTTGCAGCCTAGCATGTTGGATAAACACCAGACAGAGCGGGAAAGGACCTAACATTACTAAAATGGAATGGAGGTAAGCATAAATATAGCCCTTATATCTTAGCATTGCTCTTTGACAGTGTGTTGATGGGTAAGAGTAGTGGTTACCAAATCAGGGGTCCTTAAGGAGTGTTAGGGTGTTCCCAGTAAAATTAGGATTAGTTTAATTTCACTTTTATTTCATTTCTTAGAATCAGAGGTTTCCGTTATCCCTCCACCTGCAGTGTGTTTACAACTGCATTATTGTTTGTAACTGTATTGTGTACAGCAGAAATCTCAGAGGGGGGTCTCTGGGACAATACCTTTCTCAAATGGGGGTATGAGGACTTAGGAGTGTCTACATGTAGGCCTGCAGGCAGTGTACATGAACACTGAGAGTAAAGCAGTAACAATGTTGGTAAACTTGAGGCAGAAACCTTTGTTGTTGAGTTAACATTGCATTGTAATACCTTGTTTGTTACTGTTAACATTTGTATTTGTGTGTGTGTTTGTGCATGCATACAAGATCTCATATAGCCAGTGGCAGTTATTTATTTTTTCTTACATTCGTGTTGCGTGCATCCCCATTTGTAAGGTTTTAATTTCAACATCAGTCTAATCATGACAGGGGAAGTAACACAAGCGGGCCACACCACTATTTCCATATTCAGAGCAGTGACTGAGAGATACCCATTTCATTTGCACGGCAGAAAATGTGGCAAATAGCTGTGAACATTGTCATGAAATATTTCCAGGCCACCTGTCACAAACAGAAGTTTACCTGGCCACTTGGGCACATTTTCTATGTCTAGTTTTCTTTCAAATGTAGTCCTGTTTGAAGATAATAGATGCAGGGTGGCATAGTGCGATAGGAGACTGCCGTTCAAATGAAGGATCTGGGTTGGCGCCCCCTGTGTCGGCAAGCATCCACCTTGCTGAAGTGTTGTTGTATGGGGATCAATAGAATACCACATGTTTATAATCACTATTATTCTACAGTGGTCTAGTGATTTTCCAAGATCTAGGCTACTATGAATGGTTTGGCCTAGGTATAGGTTGTGCTGCAAGTCCTCTGTCATTAAGAATGTGATGGTGTCAAACCCTTTTCTTATCATATCACTCTCTTTTCCCTTCTGTTTCCTGTCATCTCTTCCACTCTTCTCTATATCTTCAACCCTCTTGCTATCCCCTCATTCTCCATCCCTCTCTCTGTGGTCCAGTCTGTAGCAGTGGGCTTGGTTACTTGGCGAGACTGAAGCTGTCGTTACCATGGCTCACTTTGACACAGAGTACCAGCGTCTGGAGGCGTCCTACAGCGACTCTCCCCCGGGAGAGGAGAACCTGCTGATGCACGTGCCTGAAGGAGCCAAATGTAAAACACGCAAACAAATCACAAACAAATCATGCACTTCTCACATACAGAAATGCTCCCATACTCCTCTAACTACCTGATAGAGATGCCCTACAACCACGTCATTACTAAAATATCTTGTCTTTTTCAGCCCAATGGCACCACATAGAAAACCTGGACCTGTTTTTCCAGAGAATATCCTTTACATGTTTTGGCATGCATTCCTAATGCGCTGTGTGTCTGAATGTACTGTAGCTGCTCAGTGAACTGGGCTGCCTTGATTTTGCATTGTGAAATTAACTTATATAAAACCTGCCACCTCAGGTGCTCTTATAGTAGTCCTTAACTTCCCTCACATCTATAACCTGCATCAGAAGAATGGATTCACCTGTATGCTGTTGGGAGAGATCTTTGAGCTGGTGTATGTATCATATTCATCATAAATCTACAGTAGGAGGCATGGATATGTTGGAGTGAAAATGCTGTGAAATAGAAGAAACACGTATTGTTGATATCCTTGATAGTTATTCCAGTGACATTTTCATGCACGTCTCAAGTCAGGGAGGAATATAATTTCTCTCTCTCTCTCTGTCTCTCTCTCTCTGTCTCTCTCGCTCATTGTCTTCCCCTTTCTACCCGGCTTCCCTCCCTTTCTCTCTCCCTGCAGTCAGCTGCTGTTTGTGGTTGGCTTCACGTTGTTCCTGGCTAACTGTGTGGACTACGACATCCTCTTTGCCAACAAGTTTGTGAACCACACTGACTCGTCTAAAGTCACCTTGCCTGACGCCTTCCTCCCTGTTGATGTCTGCAGTGCCCGGTGAGTATGAATGACATTTGATTTGTAAAGAAGCTGTAATTGCAGTGTAAGTGTGGCGTAGCTGAGAGTAGGTCTGATGATTGCTGAGTGTGTGTTTAAAGAGGGGATGGTTCTGGGATGCAGGAATCCCAGTGATATATCCATACAAAATGCATTTATCATCAAAGCAGGATTTCTATGCAAGTGCTTGATGTAGATCATCACATGGGACAGTTGTGTCAGATCTTGTGTATTGGTAGTTGATAATTGATGATATCCGTCTGTTTCCATCCATCCGTTTCTTACCTGCTAGTCTCTCAATCATACTTGTTGTGGGACAACAGAAAACTTGGAAGTGATATTTGGCTTACAAGTGTGAAATATTTAGCTTACAAAAAGGCCACTGCATAAGAATGTGTCCCCAAACTCCTCCCACCTTTCAAATTGCATGCACTATCCTCCTGCTTCCCTAGTAATAACATGATTTCAATATTTGTGTTGCCCTTGTGGCTTACAGTGCTAGGGCACATATCACACATTCATGATAGTGTGGGTTAGAGCCCACCTGCTTTCTCTCACACACCTTTTCTGCTTCCACTGTGTACTATCTGATAAAGCAGAAATGTGTTGAAAATATTCCAGCAATTAGATAAGTAACCCATGTTGGATCCAGAGTGTTTGCTGTTGCTCTAAAGATATATTGGAGATGTGAGAGCAATGGTACATGTCTGAGTCTGTCATTGTGCTGTATAATACTTTTATCTTTGTATTAATTAAATAAGTAAATGCATTTCTCCCCCAGGATCCGAGACAATGCATTTGTGATGTTTGTGCTGGTGATCTCCGGAGTGTTTTGGCTACACCGCCTGGTCAAATTCCTCTACAATGTCTGCTGTTACTGGGAGATCAGATCCTTCTACACTAATGCCCTCAAGATGACCATGGTGAGACAGATAATATCATGTCTTAGTGGCATAACTAAGGGTTTATCAAATGCATCCAATAAGATTTCTTTTAATAATGCATAGACTTATTCTATGCATTATGGATTTGACTCCCTAACCCTCACTGTGCTTTCTCTTTGCAGTCAGAGCTACCCTATGTAACGTGGCAGGAGGTTCAGGCTAGGATAGTGGAGATCCAGAAGGAACACCAGATCTGCATCCATAAGAAAGAACTGACAGAGCTTGACATTTACCATCGCATCCTCCGCTTCAAAAACTACATGGTGTGTGCATTTTGAGATTGAATGTCACTTAGACTGTCTGACAAAGTAATCCTTTACCGCTGACGTAACTACCTGCAAATATGATACAATGTGACCTCACTCTTCCTGTACTTCTCCAGGTTGCCATGGTGAATAAGTCTCTCCTTCCTGTGCGATTTCGACCTCCTTTTCTCGGGGAGTGTGTGTTCTACACCCGGGGTCTCAAGTACAACTTTGAGCTTATCTTCTTTTGGGGACCAGGTGTGTGTGTGTTCTCTGTGATTAATGTCTGTGCCTATATTTGTTTGGTGTCTTCTTCAGGTGAACTGGTGTGTGTATGTTTGCGTGTGCACATACATATTTGCCTATGTTTGCATGTTTATGTCATGGTCTATATATATAATATGTATTATTGCAAAGATATCTTCTTTTAACCTCCCTTGTTTATTCCTCGGGTCCCCTTCTAGGCTCTCTGTTTGAGAATGAGTGGAGCCTGAAGCCGGAGTATAAGAGAGGAGGCAACAGGCTTGAGCTGGCAGACAAACTAGCATCTCGCATCCTGTGGATTGGCATTGCCAATCTGCTGTTGTGTCCAGTCATTCTGGTGTGGCAGATTCTCTATGCCTTTTTCAGTTATACTGAGGTAATTGGGCTCCCCCTGTTCACACACAAATACAAACCCTATGCAATTTCCTATTTACACAGAGACATTATTCTTATAGAGAGATACAGAGATAATGGTGTGTGTGTGTGTGTGTGTGTGTGTGTGTGTGTGTGTGTGTGTGTGTGTGTGTGTGTGTGTGTGTGTGTGTGTGTGTGTGTGTGTGTGTGTGTGTGTGTGTGTGTGTGTGTGTGTGTGTGTGTGTGTGTGTGTGTGTGTGTGTGTGTGTGTGTGTGTGTGTGTATAGGTGATTAAGCGGGAGCCTGGTTCTCTGGGAGCGAGGTGCTGGTCACTCTATGGTCGATGTTACCTGCGTCACTTCAATGAGTTGGACCATGAGCTCATGTCACGACTCAGCAAGGGCTACAAGGTCTGCACACCAGGATATTTTCTACCAACAATTGAAGGTCTTAGGCTGCTTGTCCCCAGGGAACCTCACTGCTTTCTTCTCTTTCTTATTTTAAATGGAAAGAACATGATGGTGCCTGGCTGTGCAGAATTTGTTTTTAGTGCTCTAGAGTGCCAGCCGCTAGAAGTTAAAAACATGTCAGCTTCAAGTGCTGTGCTTCAAATGGGTTTTCAACAGCAGTAGCTATGATCAGCCCTTTCCGTAAGCGTCTGCTAGCTATAACAGAGGTGCTTGATAGACAGAGGGTCTTATTCAGTAATAACATTCTCTTGTGCTCATACCATTCTCTTACAATTATGCTCATATTAGTACTGCTCCTCCAGTATCTACTGTATTTTAAAAAATATGTCTAATTCCTCCTTTTTCTGTTCCTCTTTCTCCTCTTTTGTTCCTGTTTATATTTTCTTCTTCAGGCTTCATCCAAGTATATGAATTGTTTCCTGTCACCCCTGCTGACTGTGGTGGCTAAGAACGTGGCGTTTTTTGCTGGTTCTCTCCTGGCTGTCCTCATCGCCCTGACCATCTATGATGAGGACGTTCTAGCAGTGGAACATGTCCTCTCATCCATCACACTGCTTGGAGTGTGTATCACAATCTGCAGGTAGGGATTAGTGTCACCCAGTTTGTCTGTATGCCAGTCTTGTCTATCTGAATACACACACGTATGCAGGCATCTAAACACACATATCTATCTATCTATCTGTCTACCTGTCTGTCTGCCTATCCCATCAATCTTTCTAATCCATCCATTCTGTCTTCCAAAGTCTCAACTGAAACGCTGTTGCTCCCCCTGTCTCTTCCCCTTTTCCTCCCCCTCTCTCTCTCTCTTCAGGTCATTTATTCCTGATAAGCACATGGTGTTTTGTCCTGAGCAGCTGTTGCGGGTGATCTTGGCTCATATCCACTACATGCCAGACCACTGGCAGGGCAACGCGCATAGATATGAGACCCGTGACCAGTTCTCCCAGCTCTTCCAATACAAGGCTGTGAGTACCACTGTTGGATTGGAGAAAAACACAACAAATCAAAACGAGTAGAAAATTTCCCTTTCAAAGCAGTGTTTGGTGGTGACATTTATCACATCCTTTCAAAACATTTTTAACCTATTATTTATCCAGGGAGTATTAACTGAGCATGCATGCTCTTTTTCGCCTATGGCCGGCTTAACACTCAGACAGTTACTCACATTCACACCTTGGAGCTGCCCAGTACTACCACAGTCCTCAACTATTAGCCACTGAGCAGCTCCACTGAAGCAGTTGGGAGCTAAGCACTATACTCGAGGGCACCTTCATGGTACTTGTTAAAAGAAGGGATTCATTTTGCCCTCACAGAATTTCCAAGCTGGTTGGGATTCAAACTGCCAACCTCCCAATCACGAGTCTTTTTCTTTAACCACTATGCTACTACCACCCCCTACTACTCAATCAAAACGAATGTGTCATTTAACATAACATCATTTCAACTTTTGAATCAGAGGTTCAGTAAACTTTTTTCATCTGAAACTGAACTTATCCCTACTTTGCTATGTGAGCATACGGTGTTAACCCTTCCCTTCTCTGTTTGCATTCAGGTGTTTATTCTGGAGGAGCTGATAAGTCCAGTGGTGACTCCGTTCATCCTGATCTTCTGTTTGAGGAGGAAGTCTCTGGAGATCATTGACTTCTTCAGGAACTTCACCGTGGAGGTGATTGGGGTGGGAGACACCTGCTCCTTCGCCCAGATGGACATCAGGCAACATGGACACCCTGCGGTGAGGAACTCCCACAGACACATACACTTGCATGAAGACACTATTTTGAAGTACTCACCTATTGGCATGCATTAGATTAATTGAAAAGTTGCAATACAACAAGTAATAAAACAAGTAATACATGCAATTGCAGGGAAGAACAAAAGCCCAGGTTGAATCACAGTTTGTAACTTCTGAGCATAAAAACACAGAAAGTCAGAGATTTCACTCTTCACTCTCGCATTCACACTTGGGTTACAGCAACACAGCTGAACGAGGGAGCTTTGTGTATATGTGTTGTGACAATCTCTCTCCTCCCTCTGTAGTGGATGTCAGAGGGGAAGACAGAGGCGTCTATCTACCAACAGGCAGAGGACGGGAAGACGGAGTTATCTCTGATGCACTTTGCCATCACCAACCCCCAGTGGCAGCCTCCCCAGGAGACCACACACTTCATCAGCCAGCTGAAAGAGAGGGTACAGAGAGAGGCCACCGGGGCTCCTGCAGACGCACACACACTCAACTCATTGTCAGAGTCTGAGGTAGGGAGATAAACGGACATTCACACGAGTATCGCAATATGTGGAAAGAATAAGTCAGTGGTTTATTTAACTGAATGACATAGGCGATTATGAGTTAAATATCCTTAGAGGAAAATTTGGATTTACCCTCCTGTCTCTCTCCCTCTCCTTCTGTGTCCCTCTCTCTTTGTCTTTCAGCCGAGGAGTCTCGTTGCTAACCTCTTGGCAGGTCCGTCTACACTGGCCTCCGTTCATTTTGGCCGGGACAGCTCTTTGACCAACCGCGCAGCGGTCGGCATGAGCGACGGGGCGTCTGCCTTGCGCTCCCTTTCACCAATCAGCAGTAGTCTTCACCTGAGAGGCAGCCTGAGTGCAGCTCATAGGGCTGTTGGCCACACCTCAGCCATGAGCAGGCCGATGGCAGGCTCTGGGTAGGATGATGCTCCTTCAGAAACATGCTGCAACTAAATTCCTTTTTAGACTATATCTTTCACTCACAGTAGAAATACTGACTGAACTGCTGGACGGACGCTAAAAATAGATTTCAACTCACATTTCAAAGTACAAATCTAGCATACTAAATTTGCAAGAGCTTTGTCTTCGCTAACCTTGCTGACAATCTATTCTGCATTCTTCTCCTCTCTTCCTTTGCCAATCTCCTTTACTGTTGTCCTCTTCTCACCTCTTCCCGCTCCCTCCCCTCCCCTCTCCACTTCCTCATCCCATCCACTCTGCTCTTCATTCTTGCATCCATTCCTTCACCAGGACTGATGCCCGGACTGTCAGCTCAGGCAGCAGTGCATGGGAGGGTCAGCTGACCAGCTTGGTCCTGTCAGAATACGCCTCCACTGAGATGAGCATCCATGCACTTTACATGCATGAGGTAAGAGTGTGTGTGTGTGTGACAGGAAGACACAGGAGAGAGCAAGCTGCCTGAGTCACAAAGTGAATGAAGTACAAAGTGTTCCCACATCTATCCTCTGATTCTGAATATCTGGCAAATCTCCTTCTCCATCTTGTCTCCCTTCCCTCCGTCTTTCTCCTTTCATCTGTTTGTCCCTGTAGCTCCACAAGCAGCAGTCTCGCGGTGAGCTGTCTCGTCACACATGGCACAGGCAGGAGAGCGACGACAGCAGCGACAGCGTCCCCGACGACGTGAGGAGCGACCCCAACCCTCACCACAGAACCCTCCCCCGCTCGCACACTTTCCCCACCTTAGTTGCCAGTCCCAGTGCCATTCCCAGCTCAGCCTCAGCCATCAGCACTACCACCCCAGGTCAGGAGGGGGCTCCACTACAGAGCAGCAGCCAGCGCCGCTATGGAGGAACCACCACAGGTAGCTATCATTGTGGTTATTGGAATGTTTTTCTTATCCCAGTCAGGCTCAGAATGGCACAGGAATCATTTTCACTTGCTATTCCACTTGATGTTATCATCACCCTTGTCAAGATAATTGCCTCTGTTATATCATTACATTGTTGCTACAATCCCTGTACATTCAACTGATACAAATCAGTAAAAACATGCTGATAGAAAGAGCACACATTTGGGAAAAGAATAAAATTTAGAAAGAGACATGGGATCAGGATGGGATGGGAAACATATTGATGAGATATCTGCAGAACAGAAAAATGTTCTTAATCCTGATATAAAAGTGAGTAGTTAAGTCTATTTCCCCCGTCTACTAATTTACATCTACTCCTTCAATTAATCTCACACTGTTATATATGAGGCTGCTATAAGAGAAGTAGGATTTCCAATGTATTTCATAATTTGTTGAACCAATGGAGGACAATGTACAGTCCCATGACACTGTAATGACACCTTGTAATGTCTTTTTTGTCTCGCAGACTCTTTAGGTGCAGGGGGCAAGGTGGTGAGGTCGGCACGGGTGCCCATGGGAGGCTGGGCAGAGGAGGGTCAGGCAGGACTGCGGCACCATGACCCGGTGCCAGAGGAGAGCTCTGAGGACGAGATGCCTCCTCACATACACAAGGTGAATGTGAGTGTGAATGTGTGTGTGAGGGTGGATCGTGGTGGGGTGTTAGTGTGCCTGTGTGTGTGTGCACTGCAAGTAAATAATTCTTGTAATTCTCTTTCTCTCGCTTTAGGTGACATAACTAATCAATGAGAATGTGAGCATCAACCTCCTTCCCTCTGGTGGCACCCAAACACACACACTCATACTCGACCGAACTCTGACCCAAGATTCACCATCTGATCTGACGCGGATGAAGATGGACACGTGCGAGAATGGCATACCATGATATTTAACGGGTGAAATCATCCTGACAACTATAGATGGATGCCACCATCGGCCAAATAGACAGTGGGCTGATGACATCCATAACTTACCATATGACTTGGTATATGCCTAAACAGGCAGACAGGGTGAATCTAAACCCATGTATCAGAATAGGACCTACAGGATCAAGTTTCTTCTAATAACCACCGATTCCATCAGATTACACTACGCTCTTTTATACTATGTCGAAAGATTACACAATGAAAGTGCATGTGTCACTGAGATGTAAACACTCAGCACTGCTGGAGACATACCATTCTGTTAGCAACTTTATAACTGTTAGGGCAAACTGTCTGTTTGCCCTAAATGTGATCACAAAAACAGAAGTTATATTATTCTCTGTTGTTTCTCCCTTTTACAAACCAGGTAATGTGGTAAGAGAAATTTAAAAAATGTGATTGTTAGTTTAAAACAATGTCTTCAGTGATGACAGTGTTCTCTAAAGTGTTTAGAAATATGCCTGTGACGAACTGACTTTCATTGGGTGTATCTGTTCCTGTACCAGTGGCAAAGAGACGATTTATCTTACTCTCCCCCCCCCGTCTCTTTCGGCTTGCAGTCTGCGTCTTTGCGAATCTTGTGGGCCTCAAATAGTATAAAATGCATCTGACATTTTTTTAATAAGATCATTTTAGTCCTTCAGGATTTTTTTGATTCTTTCTTGTATTTATTGCACTTCCAAGTTCTAAGTGAATGTTCTGAAAAGTTCTGAAACTCCTCCCAAAGTCTGGCTGTGTTTGCACTGGTAGACTCCTGAAAAAACTCCAGACTCCAGAAAAAAATTAATACTTGTACAAATTAGCCAGGTATACTGCACGCACACATGCACTGTGTAAATAAATGCTATCAGGTTATTTCACAGAAAACATAATCAGAATGTTGGATTATCAAATTTACAACATGGCCAGCATTTTGTCATGTGTATGCAACCAGAGACGTATGTGCTGTATGCGAGCGAATTTCAGACGCATTCAGAGTTTTTGTTTATCATTCATTGTTCTTCAGTAGACTTGCTAAAGGCTTCAGTAAGCAAACAGGGCTGTTTTAAACATGTAACATTGACCTCTGTGCCATACTATAAAGCCCTTAAGCACAAGTGCATGACCATCCACCCTTCCTTTTTAGAGAGCGAGACAGTTATAACCGGATCATCCCACAGCAAGCCTACAGCACCACGACCATCCTCCTACATCATACTCACAGTCATGGCTTCCAGTCACAGCTTGCATGTTGTTTCTGTTCCACAATCATGAATCCTAACTTCTTTAAAAGACAAGTATGCACTTTAATAATTTGTTGACGTGGAGGGTGTCACTTAAACTTGGTTTCTTTGTATGTTTGTGTTTTCTTTTATTTATCAAAAGGGATGTGCCATGATGATTGACAGGTGACCTTGTGAATCAAGATCATATTTGCTGTTGTGTTTTTGGATCAGCAGAATTGACCCACTGCTGGACTATAATGTCATGGTCATGGAAAGGTAGCTCAACTAGAAGGATGCCTGTTGTTATTTTTATGTTTTATAGATCCTGTAAATTACCATTTTGTACAGTTGTAAATTCATCAATAAAATTAAGTCATGGCGATGATTTTGTGTTGTTGGAAAAACAATCACATTTGCAACATTTTTTATTAATGATAGCACAGACAGCAGCAATGGGACTTAGGGTAGACTACATACTAGCCTAGATCACTACTTTGGGTACATATAGCGCGTAGTCTTCACCAAAATAATGACTGCAGTTCGTTGTGTTATAACTTAGCTAACTGAGAAGCACTAGTCGCAAAACGTACGAGAGTTGGCCATGGCTGCAGCAAAGGTGACCGAGGTATGGCACACTTTCAGAAACTTTTGAAGAAATAGTTAAATTCAGGAATAACGGATCGTTGTGCCCAGTGGTTAACTGGCTACATGTACACATCAAGAAGACTGCGGCTGCGGCTCTTTACGCTTTCGTTTGTCAAAGGGCGGTCCTCATCACTGCATTACGAAAACAAAAACTGCGCACTTCATGACGTCTTGAAATTTTTAAGGAAAGTAGCGTTTCATGAATAGCAGAGCCCGGATAGCTCAGTCGGTAGAGCATCAGACTTTTAATCTGAGGGTCCAGGGTTCAAGTCCCTGTTCGGGCGAACATATTTTCGTCGGGCATTTGTACTTTGTAGGTGACATTAGGCCGCTATTCATTCATAAGCATCTCATCGTCGTAATAGTTTGTTACCTCCGCCAAGGAGGTTATGTTGTCGGTGCCGTTTGTTTGTTTGTTAGCAGGATTATGGAAAAACTACTGGCCCGATTTTCATGAAACTTCGAGGAAGGGTGTAGCATGGGCCAAGGAAGAACCCATTACATTTTGGAGCGGATCCGGATCCGACACACGAACAAGCAATAATAGCACGAACCTTGGCAGAGGTCTGCGCTCTCCGAGTGCCCTTCTAGTTGGGAATGAAATACCGGTAGTACACTTTGGTAAGGCTCGTTGCAACTGGGTAACGGCGGCGATGAGGCGTAATGTTAAAAAAAATTGGCAACGCAAATGATCCATACATCCGTTCTTCTTCAAAGTGGGTGCTAAACGACACCTAATAGTAGTAATATAATAGAGTGGTGATTTTCGGTCAGCGCATTAACATTTACCTGTGATGCGGTCCGAGGTGTTTTTCAACGGTTTCGAACGTGTCTCAGCCAATCAGAGATGAGGCTGTATGCGAGCTGATTCACCTTTCTTCCAGCAATGTAAAGGGGATGTTAATTTGTTATTGTATAGGCTATACATTAAACAGCATGTATTCTTTGAAAAATGTAATTTTTAGGTAGGTGTTTGAGAACTTTTAATGATTCTGTAGGCAAAGGATCTACATTATTATTATTTTTTATCTCCTTTACATGCAAATTTTTGGAGACAATAAAATGACAACCAAAGTCTACAACTATAGACTCTTGCTTGGCTTTGAAGGTCATAAACACCAAATTTTTCAAAAATAAAAATTACATACTGTAAAAATCATACTGGCAGCCAAAGATTCAACAACACGCTTACAGTGTAATTCAATCTGATGCATGTGCAATGTGAGTTCTGCGTCTCTCTCTCTCTCTCTCTCTTGTAAGACTAAGAAGCACACATTCATAAGCAAACTCACAATTTCCATCATTTTTTTTAGGTCCTTTTAATTTTCCTTAGTTGTGGGTGTTGCTAGGACTTCTCACTGTGTTTTCCATGCAGTTTCAATTCATTGTACGTCACAGACTGAGTGGGACTCTGGTGTGGTCAGAGAGAAATGGGACACACAAACACAGACACACACAAACACATTTGTTAAAATTCACAAAATAATACTGTGGGTATGTGTGTGTAAGCGCTCTCATGAGCCTTACGCATTGAGTGGTGGGAGCGTAACAGGTCCCGTCACATGGTGTATGGATGGTAGGTGTCCCCCTGCTTGTCCTGCGGGGACAGATGACACCATTGGCAGCCATGGAGGATAGCCAATAGGAGGCAGCTGTGGAGCAGCAGGAGTGGGACCATAGTGATGATGATGATGGACAGCACTTCCTCTTGGTTTGACGTCTGGCCTCACAACAATAGGGTTTCCCTGGTAACCGTCCTGGAAATACAGGAGTGAGATTTTGGTGAGAGACAATGTGCGAAGAGAGAGTGAAGACTTGATGAGACCCGACTGTGCTTTGTGTGTGTGTGTGTGTGTGTGTGTGTGTGTCTGTGTGTGAGATACTGACCTGGCCAAGATATGCAGTGTGTGTGGCAGAGTGACTGGGCCCTCCAGGTGGCGATAGCGCCATAGGAGGAATAGCTTTCAGCATCATGTTGTGCATGATGATCTGGTGCATCTGGGCATTTTGCATCAGCATCAATTCCACCATGTCTGACACACACACACACACACAAAAGTATAAATAAGGGGACACTTGAATAAGATATTTTGGTTGTATATTTTGCTGCAGGATACCCTCTTTGATGCTGCCTGAGCGCGGTGCAGGATAGGGCTGAGGTGGGGGAATCTGGGTGATCAGAGGCTGCTGTTGTGGCAACTGTTGTATGATAGTTGCAGGCTGCTGAGGTATCTGCAGATAGAGATAGATAGAGAGAGAGAGACAGAGATAGAGAGAGAGAGAGAGAGAAAGGGGGAAATATCACTACTTTATTTCATTTGTGTAAGGATGAGACACTCTACATTGTCCATTGTAGGTTGAAACCGAAATGTATCTCACATCATCTCTCCCCATTCAATAACAATATATGTTTCTACTCTACTCGCTCCTATATGATCTTATTTTGAAGTAGCCTAAAATCACCTCAACCTTTCTCCTTATCTCTTTTTTTTCACACTTTTCTATAACACTGTCATTCTGAGGTTAAAAGATTATTGCCAGGGTACTATGGCTCTAACCCTCGCTTGTTTTGTTGGTGATCAATGAATTGAAGCTTATTCTACTGTTGCCCTCATTGTAAGTCACTCTGGATAAGATTTGAGCGTTGAGTGTCTCACAGTCTGTTGGATGATGCGAGGGGGCTGAGGCGGGGCGGGTGGTGGAGGGAGCAGGGCGGGCAGAGCCGGAGCCGGGTGGTGGATGTGGATGGGGGCCGGGGGTGGCTGAGGTAGCTGAGGTGGCTGCAGGGCGGTGAGGAAATCTGGATGGTATCGCCTACATGTGCCTCCCCAGGTCTGAGGTCTGGTGAGGTCCTCCAACATGTGCTGCTCCTGCAGAGGAGATACCACAGACACAGACAACACACACAGACAAACACATCATACACTTCTCACAGTCTCAGATGGAAGAGTAAATGCTCAAGACATTAGTGAAAACCTATTAACTCCTATTTACTCTACCTCTCTTCCTTTTTTTGTTTTTGTAGGTTTTACATGTTGTGGCAGGTTTTGTAGTCTACATATTGCTAAAAGACTGATATCGCTTTCTACAAGTAGTATGAGTTGAACAAGAGCATTTTAAATCAATGAACAATCATCAGATGATTAGCATTGTAATACTGCTAAGTGCTAATCCTAATGAAAGCAAATGGTATATGACGGAAACAAACATGTTTTTGTAGAAAACAATGTTTACTAACCCTCAGTCTTTGCAGAAGGTCTCTTTTTCGCCTCAGTGCACAGTGCAGTGCATCCATCCGTCCATCATAACTCCCTGAGCAAACACAATCATGTTTTCAGAAACAAACCCCTGAATCATTTAACCTCACCCATGTTTTCCTCCTCTACTTGCTCCAATGTCATGTTTTGAAGTAAATAAAACCCCTTACCTCTTCCATTAGCTCGTACTTCTCCTGTTTCTTTTCCTATAGCACTTCTTATTTACATGACGGTGACAGGAAGGGAATTATGACTAATTCTCATTATTACCATTGATTATTAATAATGTTGGTGATCTAGGAATTGAAGCTTATTCTACTGTTGCCACCATGATAAATCTCTTACTTGCAGACAGGGCAGACTCTGCTCGGTTGTCCATATTGTCCTTTTCGTTTTCCAGTCTCTATGAATGTCAGTATACAGCATTCGTTAAAGATTTGGTGTGTCATTCTCATCCGATAACTAAAGTGAAAGAAGCTCTAAAATGCCTTTCCACCTCTGAACTAAAGCTATCTATCGTAGTCTAACTTTTCACCTACCTTCTCCAGCAGTTTCAGTTTGAGTCTAGTCATCTGATCAACCATAGGATCTGCCATGCTAAAAGATGAGAAGGAATAAGACTGTTGGTATTCTCTGTGCTGGAATGAACATAACAGTAGGTTGAAATGTGCACAGACACAAACATACAGACCCTATGTCTTTAAATATATAATTTACCTCAACTCACGGTATTTCGAGTCACACACACTCGGCATCCACCTTTGTGTGTCCATGCCAAACTAAAGCCACAAAGCGGTTGCCATGGGACACAGCTGTTTACCACAGGCATTCAACCACGACTTTCCTGCCTGCTTGGTTTCTATGCTGCTCCCTTTAATGAGAGAGAAACATCCTGACAGACTGGCCTGCAGCTCACCTCAATGGGCAGATACAGTATAACAGCAAATAAACAGAAATAGCATTGCTTTGCATACATTTTTTGTAAATGTATATTATTAGACACATAGAGACAGATATTGTAGATGGATAGATAGATAGATAGATATGATGAAGATGATGTATGTAGGATGTATGTAAATGTAGGTCATTTACTCTGTTATCATTAGGCTATTATTATTCTATTATCATTATTTAAATAGATCTAGTGTGATGTGTGAATGCCTGTAAACTGATGATTCACCCAGTTTTTGTATGCAACACACACTTCATTTTACCCGCGCCTCATGGCGCTATTTGCTCCTCAACCAGTGGTAAACGCACGCACTTTCAAAACACAGCAACGAAGTGGAGGGTATTTTTTGTTTTATCCCACACTGATTGGCTACATGCGGCGACAATCACAGTTTTGGCGTCTGTAGACAGTCATCTAATTGGTCTATGAGTCAGTTTTGAGTGATGCAGTAAATGGGAGGGATTTTTTACTTATGCGGAAATATATTTAAATGACACAAAATCTATTGGCCAAAAAAATGGTACGTAATGAGTTGATTGGTTCGTTCATTCAAGGAAACTCGATAAGGGCGGAGTTGAAAAGACTTGGCGGCCATATTGAATATTATCTGTTGACAGTTGTTTCTACAGAAATCTCAGAGTCTGTTAAGATTTTGTTTGAACTTATAGTCGAGTGACGGTTTTCAGCTGAATTGGGACACTTGTCCTAAACTTTTAATGGTTTCGTTTTAACCAGGAGATGGATGAAGATGAGCGACAGAGGAAACTAGAAGCCGGAAGAGCTAAGGTTTGTTGCTAACATTGGCTAGCTTCTGAACCCAGGCTAATGCTGGCTGCTAGCAGTTAGCCAACTCTTTTGTTATAGTCCTGCGTTTGACCAATGCTAAGTATACCCACCCCCCAAACTAGTGATATTCAAGTGTCCGTTTTGTTTCTCGTTGCTTGGTTTCTAATTGCACGTTACATTACAGGCACTTATTGCTGCTTTACACATTTGCCGCGCATACACCGCGGTTTGATCATTATCAAAGGCATGATATGGTTGCACTTCACGAATACTATTAACGTTACTTTCTGGCTTTATCAGATAATCTCGTACACTCAGGGCCCAGTTCCAACAGAGACAGAAAGATACATATTGTGTCTTAATTAGGCTCAAAGTCACACTTACAAATAGTACATTTGGGGAAATCAGTTTCAAACTCATTTGTGCTGAATTGTTGTCTTGGAGCTCTATCAAGGTGCGTTACAGGTGCATCTTCTGTCCTCACTGTAAGTTTTAAGTTCCAAGATTTTGTTTTGCTAACGTTATGTCAGTTTTAAGTTTAAAATACATTTACATGTATTTTCAAAAGCTGAACTTGGAAAATTGCAAACTAAAACACAAAACAACAAAGTCCATTTTTCACCCGTGTTCAAGTACAGGCATTACCGATATAGACAAACCCTACAGCTATAACATTTGCCTTCATTAAAAACACACATTTGCTATTACTCATTGTCAGTAAATTACCATTGTTGGTCATCATTGTTGCATTTAGCCCTGTCAGTCAAGTCAAGAATGAAAAATAAGACCAACCCTTTGTTTTAATTTTCAGTGCAGAAGCTACTCTTTTATGTGTACATATGGAAATTGGCTTTGTGTTTTAAAGCCAGGTGTAACTGGGGTCTGTAAGTGTAACATAAGGGTTTTGGTGTTAACAGTTTTTATAACATGAATTCCCCCAAGGGGATTAATAAATTGCTATCTTATCTTATCTTATGATCAATTCAGAGTCCTAATGTTAGTGGTTAGTTGTTAAGCTAATGTTAGTTCCCACTAGCTGTCTAACCAGGCAGGTAATATTAACGTGTATCTGCCTGATGACTACAAGAGCAGATAGGTGTTGTGGTGTAATATTAGGCTCACTGCATATCCCAAGTGGCATGCTTTTCATCCATCTGTGAAACATTGCTGTTGTGATCACACTGCAAAATTGGCGTGGAAATGTCATGCATACTAATTTTGCTTACAGCTATTTTAACCGGCAAGGAGTTGTTTGTACTAATGTGGTGTTAGTAATGGGCCAGTAATCAAGAACAGCCTACCCTGCATTGCAAGCAGACAACCCTGTCACATTGTCTAAAAACTAGGTTGCTCATTGTAAATAGCTGGCTGAAATGCGCTTCTTCAGACATTGTATTGCACTTCCAGCTCAGAACAAAACAATGAGGGCGCTCAACAATAGCAGTGTTACCTATCAGTGTGATGCATGACAGTGGTGAAATAACTCAACTGAACCGCTATTATTCCTTATGACAGAAATCCAATATGCCACGAAGTCAGTCGGTAAGTATAGAAACTGGTGATGAGCAGAGACATTGGACTTTGTCATGGGAATGTGTGTCTGTGGTTATTCCTGTGATTTCTGCCTCCTTGATTTTTTTTTGTTTGATTCTTTTTCTTTTGGGTGGAAAATCAGGGCTTTCTTCTGTTTTTCTGCACTGGGATGTGATTGCAGTAGACTTTGAGATGTCAGGTAGCCCTTCATCAAAGAATCTCTTGCAATACCCTTTGTAGTTGCTGTAAACCTGTGGTGCATTCGCGGTTTGGTGGGCTGAATGTCTAATATGGCTGCCTACCTTTTCCCCCTGTTCGTTTTTTTTATTTATAACACTGTGTCATGCTGATTGCAGTCCATCAGGTGGTGCAATGAGCCCATGAGATTTGATAAAGGCTTGCATCTCACATGGATGCCGTTGCTATGGTAATGCAGGGCTGTCAGTCGTCTTTACTGTGTTGGACACATCGAGAGCTCTGATTCTCAGCCAAAACGAAAGCATGCCGTGTATGCATGCATGCACAGACACACACACACACACAAATACACACACAGAAAGATAGGCCACCATTAGACACAGCAGCCTGCCCCCGCCTCAGTGTTGGTATTGTTTAGAGCACAACAGCAGCATTCAGCATTAAGTCCAGTTACATCTCATGTGGACGCAGCCAGCTTCCGCCAGCCAGTTAGCCAGACTTTCAATAGTACGGAAGCAGCCTCAGGCCAAGCGCAGCTCTTCTTGCTGATATGTCTTTCTGGGACATGATGTGTGTTGTGGCAGGCGTAGGCGGTGAATGGGGTAATAGAAGGACAGAAAGGGTGGGGTTTTGGATGGCAGTGATTAAGAGAACAGATGTAACATGTGAGGCGAGGAGTGGTCATAGTGTGAGACTGGTGAGGGAAGGTAATGATTGTTATAGACGTAGCTTAGACCTTGAAGAGGCAGATGAGAAAGAGGTGGATGCAAAGCCTGGAGCGAAGTGGGATACACAGAAAAACCTATAATGCGGTTCAAAGACCAGGCAGAGCACATAGTCAAATTGAACATTGGTACACATGTGCATACAGTGTTGTCATGCACATGTATGTGACTCATTGCTCCAGGCAACAGTAGATCTCCTGGGGCCATGTGATCTCAAATTGAATTCAGCATGCACACACTGATGCTGTTCGCCACACACAGCTCTGCCTCCTCCTCTCCATGTGGATGCATCTCCCAGTCTCCACCCTCTTCCTCTAGTCTAGACACTTGCCATCCTCTGCTCAGAGTTTGTGGATCTCACTGCTTTGAAGGCTGTGACGGGGTGTGAAATGATGAGGGGTGAAGAAGAGTGCGCTGTTCCCTACAGATTTGAAGATCTGCATCTGGACAGTGGAGCAGGTGTCTGGCTATGTACGAGATTGGCAGCTGATCTGATAAGGAAGAATTGACAGGTCTGACTACCAGCAAGAAAGAGAGTCAATGATTGACTGTCAGAAATTGATGGAGCGCTTTATGAGGGTCTCTGTCACAATGTGAGCTGCTGTAATCTGATGTAAGCTGCTTAAAGAAGAGACAGGCAGATTGTGAGAGAGGGGGAGAGAGAGAGAGAGGGTGTGTGATGCAAAGAGAAATGACCTGAAGTGGATTTGTACCAAATCGGTCCTGCAGGAATTCAAGCAAAATGTCATGGATTTTTGCTTGTGGCTTGATTGGGAATGTTGCTATTCATCGTGAATGAACATCATCCGTTCTGTTCGTTGATGTTTTCCTCCTTTCATGATTCCAGAGAGGCCATTGGGATGCTCCAAAAAGCTCTAGTCATCCAACGTGCCTCTCTCTGATCTTTGACTTTTCTACAGACTGAAGAAATGCAAAGTGACTGAGATGGATTTGTCCAATCTTTCAATCTTTTTTTGAGGATGTTTATTAGCATTGTTCTGTTTCTGTTCTGCTTTGAGCTTGTTCAATGTCTGTCACTTAATCTTTAAACCTTTTCTCTCGTGGTCTTGAAATAGCCTGTCTGGAGATTTGAGAATATTTAGCACCATCACCTCATTTTGAACTTACATAGCCTATCAGGTTATGATGTAGTCTATTTTGGGTTTGAGTTTGGGATTTCTTCTTGCTTCTTTGGGCACTGTCTTTTTTGCTCCATAACTCTGACTCATCTGAATAAGGGCTTCCAAACTTGGTTCTTTTCTATGGTGAAAATCATGCACTCATGGTTTGCCTCGTCGTTTCAACATGATTTTTTATGTTTTTTTCAACTGAAGAGATAAATCCTGGACACTTTTCCCCTCTCACCCTTGACCCCTGAGCCTCACCATGCTGATAGTGTGGTGGTGCTCGGTGGTCCTGACCTATGTGTCCATCTACCTCTCGCTGTCCTTCCTGCGCAGCTTGCTATCTTCCGACAGAGGCGGGCGAAAGGTGACGGTGCGGGGGCGGCGAAAAAGACGCAGAAGAGGAAGGGCCAGGATGTCTCGCAGAATGACTGCTCGACGCAAGACCGCCACCTAGAACCAGAACTTCCATCAGCCAACGACACAAAGCAGAATAGCAAGACAAACCATGAGGTACATCACTGGTTCCCATACATCAGTTATGCTTTAATGATACTGTTACAAGGGAAAATGCTGACATTTGAATGAATACTAGAATGTTGTATGGACCACAAGACTACTACCTTAATTGAACTAGCTTGTCACTTTCATCAGCCAAAGTTACGTAATTGTTTGGTATGGCCTAGAACCATGGGTCACAATACTCGACCCATATGTCTAATTTTGTTTATTCATGGTATGCTTTAACAAGTGGTCCGTGCCCCTGTCGGTAAACATACATTAGAGAAATAGGTCAGTAACCACCAAGTTGCTTGGAGGGCATGTTGTCATAGCAACCTGACCAGGATTAACTGTAGCACTATTTACTGCCTTTAAAGAGGGGGGGCGTTCACTCTCAACATTTACATGCATATATTTGTGGCAACTGGAATTATATTAATAAATATTTGCACTAAGAATTTCTTGGCCATTTTAATCAGTTGAGGGAGGGGGGAGGGGGGGATCAGACTTCATTCAAAAAACATTTTTTAAATCTTTAGGAACTGCAAAAGCTCAGGAAATCAGAGGTCCAGCAGAATCGAGGGCAGAAGGATCGGTCCCCCACCCGGGACCAAAGCCCCTCCCCTGTGGAGGACTTGGGACAGGAGGACCTAGTTGCACTCACTGGCAAAGAGCAGCTCAAGGTAAACGCAGTCAATGACAGAGCATTTACAGAAAATTATATACCATTTTTGCATTTTCTAGGGTTGGAAATGTCACCTTCCAGTTATTTATGAATGTGTGTGTTATAACTTTAATTATTTGCGAGTTTAAGTAGTACTTTTGGCTTACATTTGTTGTTGCTGTTTAGTTTGAGACATCATATGCCTCTCCTTGTTTTCCAAACTGGGCTTAGGTATAGGATAGGCAAATGGGATTTATTTCATGAATGTTCATGTTGCGTCATAATGCTATGCTGTAAATTCATGCAATGAAAATTGGGCCCTTTAACTGGTTTACATTTGACAGTGTGCCTGTGTACATGTCTCCTTGCAAATTCCTTTATTGCACGTACATAAGTGTGTCTGAACATCCTCTATGGGTTAGCTAGATGTGTTTGGTCACATGGATTAATTTGTTTTCATGCTTTATTTGCCTGTAAACCCAGGGGCTTCTTGTTATAGTATCGTTTTATGTGTGAGTAAGAATGTGTGAATTTGTGTGTCTCTATTCTGTGTCATCCCCAACCCACTGGGGTTGTAACCGTCTCCTCTCCTCTGCCTGCACTGATCTGTAAAAGCAGCATAGTTCACCTAGCTGTAGCCTGTATGTAGAGGTATACTGAGGATTATACTTCTCTTCTTCTGTCAGATACATCAAAACGGCATTAGCAGTTTGAGTCTATTAAAAACAGTCTGCTCAGATTTCTCCACTTGGCATCTCCATACCTTGTTCTGTGGTTTGTAATGTACCCATCCACTCATTCTTTTCCTTCTTTGAGTGTAATATTCCCCAAATTCATCACCATGCTAAGGACAAAGCAAGTAGCTCAGTTTTAGCATGTTCCATCACAGGCAAATTGCTTTTTACTCTTACTCTCTGTTTAATATCTGATGTTGTCACTGTTCAATTGTGAACCCAGTGTTGCATGATGAGGGGATCATACCATCACACCCTAATCAATACAATCTGTCTCGTCATCAGGGACGAGTGAAGGGATCATATCACACTATGTATGATGCCATATGGGGAAATACATTGCCTCAGGTCAAAATATGCATTTGTCTGTGTACTCAGATAATCCAGTAGTTCAGTCTGCCCAGTGGACTGCCCACTCACCTGTTTTTAAAAGGGGAAATAATCAATATTTCTATTTTTCCTACTTATTTTTATATTATGACTGATCAAGATGGAAGTACATGTTTGCTCGTTGACACTGTACTTTAGTAAGTCTTAGGAAAGTGTGTGTGCTTATTTGTGTGTGTGTGTGTTTGTTAAACTGACCCAGCCTTGCTTTCTACTTGCAGCAGTTACAGCAGGCTGTGGAGAAGCGTAATGAGATCATTGCTAGGCTCAGTTCCAACCTGCAGGAGGCCCTGGCCAGTAGAGACCAGGTCCAACTGGAGGCACAGTCACTTGCTGGACAGATACAGGCCTTACAGAGGCAGCTGCAGCAGGTACATGCATGCAACTCACAACTCTAAATCAGAGGCAGACGCGTAACTTTTTTACTTTACTGAGCTGAAACGCAACATTAACAATCCAGGAATGCACATGATTTTTAGGTCATGGAAGTGCTCTAAGCAATGGAAAGTCATGGACTTTTACATGAGGGCTATGGTGGGAACCCTGGAATAACTGCATAGTCCTACTGTATATGCCCCTCTGTAATCATATGCACAACAACTAAACCTAAATTTTCTCTTAATTGTGTTTCAGACCAGTGTAGAGTTTCTGCGCATCAAAAGTCAGTCAGGGGCTGAAGTCCTTCATGTTCAGCGGCAGCAGCCTCAGTCTGGACATGGCTCCCACGATGCAGACCTCAACCATGGGGAGGCGCCATCAGGGGAACCAGGGAGTGCAGGTCCTGGCTCCCGGTCATCAAGCCTGGAAGGCTCCAGCACTGATGGTGACACTGAGCCAGATGCTCTCCTACGCAGACTGAGGACTGAACTGGATGAAGAGAGACAAAACAGCCAACGCATATGTGCCGAACTAGAAGCGGAGAGAGAGAATCACCAACATGTGCTTTCTTTACTGGAGGAGGAGAAGAAAGGCAGGGAGGAGGAGAGAAAAGAAAGGGAGGCACAGCTGCATGACCTCCAGTCCCAGTTGAGCCAAGCCCAAACTCAGTGCCTTGAGATCCAGCAGTACAAGGAGGAAAAGGAGAAGCTGAACAGAGAGGTGCAGGAGCTGAGGAGGAGGCTAGAGGAAGCAGAGAGGGGATTAAGTGAGGAGCTAGCCAGCTCTGCCCTGCATCTCCAGAGCCTCGAGGAGGAAAGAGAGAGACAGGAGGAAGAGATGAGGAAGCTCAAAGAGGAGCACAGAGAGGAGGTGGAGAGAGTCAGGCAGCTCTTGGAGGAGAGGGAAAAAGTGCTTGAGTTTGGAGAGGAAGAGGACAGGGGACTCAAAGCTTCTAAGAATAAGCAGAACCAGGCAAGAGTTATTTTTAGTTGTGATGAGAGGGTTAGTATGGAAGAGGCCGATCTGGAAGTTGAACCTGGTCAGGACAGTCTGAATGTATCGATTGCTGAGGATGCAGACATCCTGATGGAGCGCTATTTGTCCTCAGCCCAGCCTGCACTCTCACACTCCTCCCTGGCCAATGAAAGCTTGGAACAACGCAGTCTGCTGGACAACTCTGCAAACTACAGGTCAGAGGAAAATGCTGACTGCCATTCTGTGTGTGTGGGTCTAATGTTTAATCCAGCATGTACATTTAATGCACCTCAAACATCTACAACCTGTTTCACTTCCTGTTTTTCTGTTATATCGGCTAGTTAAATCCCTTAATTAGTTTTTTCTGCACCTGTCTTAACAGTTTTGAGCTGAACAGTGAAGTGTTGGGTGACCAGGCCCACTTGCCCATTTCACACTCTCTCCATGAAGAATACAATGACCTCCACGACTTCTCTGCCCCACAATGGTCAGCAGGATCTCCTGGCTTCCCTGTGGCTGATAACTTCACCCCTCAGTCTCCATCTCAGTGGTTTAACAACTCCACCACTGGTGAGCAGGAGATGAGTGAAACCTCAGAGCAGCACTGTGAGGAGACGGACCTGGAAAAGGAGCTGCTTAGTCAGCAGTGTGGGGAGCTCCGAGAGGAGCTGGTCCTCAAGGAGAGGGAGTTGAATGTGCTAAGGGAGGAAGTCACTAAGAGTGCTGAGGAGCTGGAGGAGGCCAGGAGCAGGTAAGGAAGCTGTTACATAAGGTGTGTGCTTATTTAGTTGGCTTGTTATATCATGAAACAACAGATTGGGGCATTAATCTGCAGACTTACGTGGTGTCAGCAATGCTGGTGGCAGAGAGTGAGGGTCACATCCTCCAAGGACTTCAGTCTTTTTAAAATATCTTTTCTTGTTTGCTTGTTCTTCTTGGTCATTTGTTGTATAGTCTGTGGTTATAATGAAATGCTGTTCAGGAGTCTATGGTGATGTCAACAAAACACTGATGTCACTGCAAAGTCATGGATACAAGTAATCAAGCAATAAGCAATGTACAGTGCCATTACCCAGATCAAGTCCATAAAGAGCAGCGCAACAACAATTTTCTGCCACTAGAAACGGATGCAGGACTTAAATGTTGAGTTAATTACAGGATTAATGATATTCCCTCTATAGAAGCCATATGTTTACCACTTAAAAATGTGATTTAGCACCGATTCGCTCTTTAAAAGAGCAATGAAAAAGGTTGTTTTTATTCACTTGGTTTGTATTTTTTCACATTTGTGTCTCATTAATCTTCTATTGTATTGTATTGTAAAGTCATAATCTCATTTGTACTATCAAAATATCAATGTTTGTTTGAAATATCAATGTTTTTATAGGACCCCAGGAAAGATAATTGTTACCTTTTAATAACAGGGACCCTGATCAACAATACATAGGTTTGTCCGCTAATGCAGAGTTCTTCAGTTTTGAATCAACATAACTGTTTGATTATCTTTCTGTGCATTCAGGTGGGCCCAAGTAACAGAAGAGCTCAGGGAGGCTCTCTGGGAACTTGAAGAGGAAAAGGAGAAGAGGAGGACATGTGACAACAAACTTGAAGATGAAAGGGAGAGGAGGAAACGTGTTGAGGAGGAGATGAACTTGAAAGCCCATGAACAAGACAACCTTAAGAACAAACTCAATGCCTTATTAGAAGAGAGAGACAAAGAGAAAAAGGTGATGATGGGGAGAGAGGAGGTTGAGACTGCCTTGCTCCTCCCCTCTACCTTTCCATCAGTGGAGCCAGAGAAACTTCTAGGGGAGCTGAAGGAGGTGCAGGAGAAGGAGACTGTGCTCCTGTCTGGTCTAAAACAGCAGGAGATGAAGCAGGCTGGAGACTCTCCCAAACAAAGCCTGGACCTCAGAGGTGACAAACAGCTACAAGCACTACAGGTATACCGATAATACTATTACACAGCAGCTGTAATTTGTTTTTGTTAATCCTAAATAAGAAGGATTAAAGAATGGGTGTGGGGGAAATTGATAAAACAGAGAAAAATAAAACAAATTAATATATTAAGATGCATAGAAAGATAAAAAAATAATAATTTCCCTCTCTCTCTCAAGGCCCATTGCGACCAGGTCATGTCAGAGCTAGAGGAGACTAAAACCAGGCATAAAACCACAGCAGCCCTACTGGGTCAAAGCACTCTGAAGCTGGATGCCACCTTAAAGGAGCTCGACACCAGTCGTGTGCAGGTGGAGACCGTCCAAAAAGAGGTGGAGAGACTAGAGGGAGAGCTGGAGGAGAGCCAGGCCAGTCTGGACAGGACCGAGAGCGAGAGGAGCGAACTGGAGTCTCAGCTCCTCTGTCTGAAACAAAACTTGACCAACCTGGAGGAGGCGCAGGCCCAGGGAGTGCAGGAGAGGGAGGAGCACAGGAGGAAAGAGGAAGAGATGGATGGACGGATTAAAAGAATGGAGCAGGTACTGGAGGAGGAACTTGAACAGTTTGAGCAGCTGCTGAAAGCCAAGGATGATGAGGTGAGAAAGATGATGTGTTGTTTGCTCACATCGATCCAAATCTGTTTGAATTTGTACTGTCCAGAGATTAAGTGTGAAATCATGTTTACAGTTGGCTGAAGAGAAGGAGAAATGGGAGGAGGAGCGGCAGGAGAAAGGGAAAGAGCTGCTTGACGTGAGGCATCTTCTGGAGGAGCACAGGAGGGAGAGGGAGGAGGAGGTGAAGGCTCTCCTGGAGAGGCAGGTCCTGGCTGTGGAGGAGGCTACAGAGAGGCTCAGGAAATCTCACCAAGAAGAGGTGAAAGGCCTGATGGAGAAACATCAACAAGAGGTGGGATTCAAAAAGGAAATTGGGGAAGCATTGGTTAAAATCACAGTATTCTGCATAAAAGTTAACCTTATCACTTTTGTTGATGGTGTAACCCATGACAGTGTTTTCCCTTGAAAATGTTGAACTTTATCATTTATATATGATTCTTGTACAAGGGTGTGCCAGTGTTTCCTGTAGATCTTTTTTTCTTTTTCTGTATAAGTTCCAGTATGTGCTGCGGTTTGAGACTGGCTGTTGATTGGATATTTATCTCATGATATATGGACAATTGTGTTGAAATTGTAATTGTTATTTCTGCCGTTCGTTTTATATACATTTTTCCTAACTATAGGGGCAATCTTCCAGCTGTGCAGACTTCGCTGCAATACTGATTTGCCTTTTTCTCATTGCAGTATTGTCATGATTTCTTGATCTGTGTATATGTCTAGGTGTCTGATTTGAACACGTGCCTGGAGACAAAGCTGTTGGAGCAGAAGGCCGCTATAGAGGAAGAACAGAAGAGACAGATCAGCCTAATCAAACAGGTAGACTGACTCATACTCACAGAAGAGAAGATTCAAAAGTTCTACTTTAGTGCATCTGACTGATGGAGGCTTCTGGAGTTCTCAAGTACAAAGTATCCTGCTTGCTTCTAAAGTTCTTTCAAGGTTTTTCAGCTTTTCCCATCTGTCCCATTCTCTCCCCTCCCTCCTCCGCAGGTGACTGAGCGTGAGCACCAGAGGACAGTGTCGGAGCTGTGTGCCAAGCAGAGGGAGGAGCTCAGTCAGCTGAGGGCGGAGCTCTCCTCTGAGCTGAGGGAGAGCATGGAGACTGCCCACCAGGCTGAACTGCAGCAGACACAGGTGCACACACACACACACACACACTCTCTGGGTAACATCCTCAGCCACACCATGCAGCAAAAAAAATCTCAGCTTTATGTTTATTTCTTTTCCTTGCAGGCTTCTCTTTCAGTCACTCTTATGATCACAGGAATCTTGTTAGGGCACTATGGCTCTGACCCTTGCACTCTTTACTATTGGTTATTTGTAATGTTGGTTATCTAGCAGTTAAGCGTTTTTCTACTCTTGCACCTATTACCTATTACTAGTTGTTCTGGATAAGTGTGTCAGCTAAATATGTAAATGCTGACTCTTTTTCCAGATGCACTCACTACTATAGTTAGGAAAAGCTCTGACACAAACAGGTGATCCCTCTATCCCCTCCTTGCCTTTCCATAGACCCAACAGTCCCTCGAGCTCGAAGCCTTGCGTCTCAGCCTGACCAACCTCGCCCAGGCCAACCTGCAGCAGGAGCGGGAGGCGGCTCTTGGCGAGGTCCAGGCCTCCCTGAGGGAGAAGTGGGGCCAGGAGAGCGCAGTCCTGCAGGCCCAGCAGCAGTTTGAACTGGACCGGCTCAGAGAGCAGAACCAGGAGCAGAAGGAGAAGCTGCGTGAGCTGCACCAGCGGGACATGGGTGAGTGTAGAGTACTATTCAAATGGACAGTCAGACAGTTTTTTTTCTGTTTGGTTTTTGCCCTTGGGTGCACTAAACATGAGTGTACTAGTCTGCATGTGGATGAATCGGCCTCAGAGTCGTTAAAGGCTTGTTCAGGAAAAAGTAGAGCATGAAAACATACATAACTCTCATTTGTTTGTTGACGTAGGTGAATGCTATTTGTGTTTGTTGTATGTGCATGTTCAGATGAAGTGAAGCAGCAGTGGGAGACTCGTGTTTCTCAGGAGAGAGCTTCCATGGAGCAGAAGCAGGCCAAAGAAATACAGGTAAAATTGTCATACAAATCATGCATTTGTTCATAGTAGTTCTGAGATTTAAATGGCTAATCGATACAATTGCAACATCTGTATTTTCTTTTTTATATTTTACTGATGTATTTATTTTCCTCATTCATTTTCTTTCCCTTCTGCTGTTCTCAGGCTTTACGATCACAGTGGGAGAAGGAGGCTGAGAGCTCCCAGTCAGACTTCCAGATGTCCCTCTCAGAGACCCAGAAGAGCCTTGCCAACACCCAGACAGAACTCGCCAACACCCAGATCTCCCTCACCCAAACCCAGGCAGCTCTAACTGAAGCCCAGGCAGCCCTGTCCCACACCCAGTCAGACCTGCGTGAGTCGCGAGCCAGGCTGGAGGAAGTCCAGACATCCAGTAAGAAGGAGAACCAGAGACTAGAGGAGGAGCTGAGCCAAGCCTGGGGTGACAGGGATGCAGCTGCCCGTGAGTTCCATCTCTCTAATCTTCTCTGCCTCTGGGCTTCAATTTTGGCAATTACCTAATATCTAAATATAACAATCGGCCTACAACAGCCTAGCATAGCCTAGCCTAGACTAAAATAATTAATTTAGCGAAGAAATTAGCACTGTAGTTATAATTGTGTTGCATATCTATGTTCTGAATGCTGCTCAGGTGCTGTGGAGGAGCTGGTTTCCAGTCATAAGGCAGTGCTGCAGGAGAAAGAGCAACATGCATGCCACCTAGAGGAGAAGGAACAGCAACTGCAGCAAGAGGTGAGTTCACTGGAACACAGTTAGATGTATCCTGTCTCAATTTTTTTTTTCTCATGTAAGTGCACTGACATTTAGCAATAGAACTTTTTATTTTTTGTATTTTAGTATTTTTAGTATTGTTTTGTTTTTTCACTTTATGGGCTTTTTAGCCATTTAGTTGATACCAATCTCTAATACAAATAGGAAGCCTACAATAACTTAAAGTTGAAATCCTTACAATAAGTGACTTACTTACTTGACTTGCAATAAGTACTCTGTTTCCCCTCTGTCTACCAGGTGTCGCACCTACAGGAGGAGCAGGCCATGCTGAAACAGAGCAAAGAACAAGAAGTAGCTCAGCTCTGGACTCAGCTGGAGAGCATGAGGACTAGCCGACAAGAGTTGGGAGGTAACATGGCTAAACTAGCAGAGACAATTTGAATGCTTTATTTGCATCTACTGAATTCAATTTGAATTTACATAGGATTCAGATATTACAGAGGTTCAACCTGGTTTAAACACATTCAAGACTAACCAGGTACATACACCGGCACAAAACATAGTTACACCTTTTACTGCTTCAACAGCGTCTTTTGCAAATTAAAAAATATAATGCGTCAGGGACAGATGAAGGAGATGAGGAAACTTTAATAACTTTGGCCTCTGACAGCCATCGCATGTATTCCATGTGTTTCCAGCTGCTAATCCTTTTTTACTGTCTGTGTTGCTTCCCTTTCTCTCGTCTCACAGAGTTGAAGGAGCAGCTGCTGGCTCGCACATCTCGTGTTGATGACATTGAGCGCCTGAAGGCAGAGTTTAATGAACAAAGACAAGGGATCAGGGAGCAGAATGAGGTTGAGCTGGAGAGCCTGAGGAGGTAAGTGCGCACACACACACACACACTTGCATGTATACACTCTCACCAGGACAGGAACCTTTTTCTTCACCTAACACAGTGGCTGGTGGATTCCAAAATGTGACTACTACTTTAATTATTTTACCAGGGAAATATGATATTAAGAAAAGAAAGAAAAGAAATTCCACTTTTCCACTTCCTGTCCTTACCCTGACCCCACACAAATCACACACACACTTACTCCTTACTCCTTGTTCAGGTACTTTGAGCAGCGGTTGCGGGCAGCAGAGGAGAGCTACAGAGAGGAAATTGCTCTGCTGCAGCTGAGGCTGGTAGAAGGAGCCTTGGAGGAGTCTGTGCTCAGGACCGGGGATACTAGGTACGCGAGTAAAAACAGATAAACATACTGCACACTTCACGCAATGTTCTTTTGAATATCAATGGCTTTGGTCTCTGTTTCAGTTCCATGTCTGAAGGCCAAGGTGAAGAGGAGAAAAATGATGTACTTGCTGATATCACGCTCAAACTGGAGAAACACAAGGTAACTTCACACATACAAGAGCTAAGACACCCACATGTAACTAAAGACATTTTGAAGACACCTGCTGTCACTGGATACATTTGTTGTATTCTATTAAAGTAACTGCCCAGTTGTTAAGATCTCATTTCTCATATTTTCTGATTTGGAAAGACAGAATGAGAGGGAAAAAGATTTTTGTTTTTGTGCTTGCATTGGAGAACCAACCAAATGTATTTTTCAGCCAGTCTTAGCAAAGTTGCCAAGAGAACTCCAGCTTGGTTTTCACAGTGCCAGATTTTTTTCTGCATATTTCGGCAGCATTGTTCTTGTGATACTCATTACTAGGTCTTACCTGGTGTATTATGTCTCTTGCTGTACTTTTAGGAAGAGCTGGATGCTTTGCGTTTGCAGCTGGAGGAGAGACACACAGTGGAGCTGGCCAACCTACGCTCTTCTATGACTCTCTCCTATAAGGAAGAGCTGCTCCAGGTCAGATACATACTCAATCTGTCCTTCACTCCTTAATAGATTAGTCTCTGTGTCCACTGTGACATATCTTTTTTGTTTTTTTGGGGTTTTTTTTAAAGCAAGTGGTGATAAACAGAGGTTTCGAGGTGCTGTTTTTAGCTCTTGTTGTTACTAAGCACCTTTAAAAACCCACTGGAAGTGTGGCGCTCTTTTTCTAAAAGTTTAGGTATTTGTAACTTCTTGTACTTGGTGCCATGAACACTAAAACATGCTAAGCCCTTTTTTCAAATCACTTGGTGTCAGGAAGGTGCAATAGCCCATTCTTTCCTTTCTAAAAATCAAAAAAAGAGAAAAATAAGCTAGCACCATAAAGATAGGTTCCTGGCAGACACGTGCCCTCACTTTCTCATTTACTTATTTTATATTATCACTTGTGCATTAGGTGCGCTCCGACCTCACAGACCGTTACTATGAAGACCTGCAGGAGCTGAAGACTCGTCATGCCCTGGAGCTGGAGCAACTCAGAGCCAGACTCTCTGACAGTCACATACGAGGTACTACATACATATACTCCTTAATGAATCACAACTGTATGACATTTGGTATTGAGATGTTGCTAAGCAAACTCAATCTCTTTGCCCAGAGCTAACGCGGGTTCATTTGGAGGCAGCGAGGCAGGTTGAGGTAAGAAAAGATTTTAAATTTTGCAGTCTTGCACATGGATACAGAACATCCACACACTAAATTACACACTAAATTTATGGGCCACATAATGCTAGGTTGTTAAAATTATGTCATTGAAGGTGATGACTGTGGTGATTCCATTTAGGTGGAGGTTGAGCAGAGAATGTGGTGTCACACTGAGGAGCTGCAGACAAGAATGACCATCATCCAAACCCTGGAGAACAGACTGTCTGCCTTGAGTAAACAGCACGATGCAGAACTGCAGAGGAACACACAACAGGTAAATACAGATGTGCACAGACCCCCGCATACTCTCATTGAAGATGAAATCTCATACATGGAAAAGAAAAAAAACATTTAAGAATAACATGGTATTCGCCATAAAACATGGGATTTACTCGGCTCCACCAATTGCTGCAGATGAAACAGGAGTTTGCAGAGGAGCTGCGTGTTCAGCTGGAGGAGGCTCAGAAAAAGGAGAGACAGTGCGTGCAAGAGGAGCTGACTCTGAGGAGCCAGGAGGAGGTGCAGAGCCTGAGAGAGGAGCTCCAAGAGAAGCAAGAAGCTCAACTCTCCCTGAGGGGAGACTTGGAGAGAGCAGTGGAGGAGGAGAGGAGACTCCTCCAAAAAGAACTCCAGGAAGAGAGGGAAAAGTTTAAGTCTCTACAGGCTTCACTGGACAACGATCAGAGTAAGATTATTTTGCAGATCCAAAAGGGGTACAAGATTCACACCGGTTGCCAGTAGAATGTCAATTCACTATTCCCATTATAGCTCCGAACCAGATCTGTGTTGGAAATTGAATTAATTTAACTATTCCTTGTCCCTGGTTTTGAAACTCATGGCCTTTGTCTTTCAGGCCCCCAGGTCCTACTAGTGAGACAGAGACTGGAGGCCCAGTATGACGGTGAGCTGCAGAGGGCAAAGAGCTGCATGGCAACTGAAGTCAAGGAGCTCACTGCTCTCCTCCAGGAGCAGGGCGAGGAGCGGCTACGCCAAGCCCAAGAGAGGTGAGATCTGGCTGGGTTCAAGACCCTGAAGTCTGTGTGGCAGCTGGAGGTTGAGGGTTTTTCAGCGGCTAAGACCCTGCAACCCAAATTATATTTACTTGTATTAAATATCTTAATTTTTCAGTAATTCTAGATGGCTAATATAGGTATGAAAACATGACTGTCCATAAAATACTAGATTATCAAAGAATAGAATGTACACCCAAAGAGGTGCCGTATAAGGCACTGATAAACTATAGAAAACATACTCCTGTCTGCTGTGATATTTATTTTATGCATTAGGGTGTGACAAGCAAATGCCGTGCACTACCCTGGACACTTTGGCACACTGATGGCATGATGTGTGTGTGTGTGTGTGTGTGTGTGTGTAGGTTCCAGGAGGAGAAGGCAGCGTTGCAGCAGTGTTTGGCCCAGAGGGATGAAATCTCTCTGGGGGATCTGAGGGACAAACATCAGGCTGAGCTGGAATGTGAGAGAGCAGCACTACTGAACAAACACTCCCAAGAGATGGATACACTCAGTGCCAAACACAAAGCACAACTAGATTCACTCAATGCCAGTCACAGAGATCAGCTTGCTGCTATGGCAGTTGAGCTCGACTCCAAACACAAAGCTGAGCTTGTTGCCTTGGAAGCGGCCTTCGATTCCAAACGAAAGGCAGAGCTTGACAGTCGGGAGGCCGTCTTTCAGGAGACCAATCAGGCTCAGCTGGAGGCTCTAGAGGCAGAGTTGGCTCGCAAGCACCAGGAAGAGAGGGATGAACTGGAGAGGAGAATGCTGGGTAACATGGACACTTTGGAGGCCACCTATCTGAAGGAAGTCCAAGTAAGGAGATGCAAAGTGATGACACTTGGTCCATTGTCAGTAAAACCTTATATGCTGTGGCTTATCTGGATAATGTTTGAAATTCATTAGAAATACACAATTCTGTCATTGTTTAGATTGCTCATTTTCTAAGTCCTTGCATACATTTCGCTACTCTTGTCTGTTTATATCTCAGACTCTGCGTGATGAAATGGTGCAGCTTGAAGAGAGGCATCGTCATGAAGTTAATCGCCAGAAAGTCGAGCACAGGCAGATAATGGAGCGTCACCATGCAGAGCAGCTGTCCATCAGAGAGGAACTAAGGAAGGAGTTGGCACAGGTGCACATGGAGAAGTTTAGTGCCATGGCAGCTGAGCTCAGCCATGTTCACCAGGTGAGAAAGGAACACATGTAATCAACCCCAAGCTAGCCTCTGGCATACAGTTGATATCACAATTTAAAATGTGAGTTTATACTGTAAACTTTTGACTTGAGAGAATGCAATGAGGAGATTTCTTATATTGTTAATACCATAAAAGTGAATTTGTATTTTCTTCATGTTTTGTTCTTATAGACAGAGCTGTCTGCTCAGAAAGTGGCCTTAGATACTGAACACTGCAAGGCTCTGGAGACTCTTAAGAAGCAGGTACTCATCCAGTCATCCCACCATCCACCTAGTTAACCTTTCTCTTGACTTCATTGGGCTGACTGTTTACGCATCTCGTCATGAGGAGACTAGCTATAATGCGAGTGCAGCATGAGCACATTTAAATACACTGCATAGTAGTTTGACAGATGTATGCTGTGAAAATGGTGAATTTCGATGATGCTGTTGACCAGAAGCAAGAACTGACTACAACAATCTATATCTAGTCAAGATAGAAAAGCAGCTGGACTACAGTTGCCTTATGATGCGTCAGATATGGCAGACTTTAATGAAACTTTCGCAGGGTTTGTCTGTTAACTGCCCAATAAAATTCTCTGTCCTTAAAGGCTAAACATTGAATGTGAATTTTAGTGATGGGTTGTTTGCTATGTGACTGCATTGTTCATTTCGAACCCATCAAATTTCCATGGTCATCATGTCATGAAGCAATTGTTTTGTACATGCACAAAAGCTTATAATTTCCATTTTGGTTTCCATTTTTTGGTTTGATAATCTTAATTTCATGGTCAGCAAAAGTTGATTTGCCTTTTCATCTTGTCTGCTCCCTCAGGTTCTGGAGCTGGAACAACAACATGGCACTGCTCTTCAGGAGCTCACACATACCTACAGCACTGAGAAAGAGCGACTCACTGAACAGCACCAACTCCAGTTACAGGTGTGTGTCATACATAAGTGGGCATCACGCTCTGTGTGTGTGTGTGTGTGTGTGTGTGTGTATTTTTGGAGGGGCTGGAGGGGCAGCTGTGTAGGGCTGTGTCTGTCACAGAGGGAACATCCCATGCTCACTAGAGGGCTTGTCTCCCGGGCTCTTACAGCCCATTAGAGAAGGGATTACACAGGGTCATTGTTCATCCATCATAATGGTTTATTTGTATGTAGGGGCATAGAGTATTTATTTGGATTATTTTGTTGGGTGTGAGCATGTGATGATTTGCATATTGTGGTATAAAACAAATACATGGCGTGTGTCCTGCTGTAGGAGTTGAAGGGTATCTCTGCACGAGAATTGGAGGCGTGTCGCAGGGAGCTTGAAGAGGAGTCGTCAAGGCAACGTCTGCACTTCCTAGAAGAGGTGGAGCTCCTCAAAGTCCAATCAGAGGAGAGGCTGCAGGATAGGATTAATCAACTGAAGGTAAAGGAGAAGATGCTGGGCAGAGTGAGGGTAAAAAGAAGGCGATGGGGATAGTTTGAGGCATCCCCTGCCTAAAGGCCTTAAAATTTGAAACATCTTTTAGACAGCCAATTTGTCATCATATAATCAATTAAGGATACTTATCAGCCAAGTTGTCTTCATATAATCAATTTAGGATATTTATCAAACTGATCTCTCCCAGCTCATTTTAAATTGTATCTTTATGGGTAATGATGTTCCAAACATCATTATGTAATAGCTGTGGATTATTGAGGGCTGTGATGTGTGTGTGTGTGTGTGTGTGTGTGTGTGTGTGTGTGTGTGTGTGTCGTGACATTGCCCCCTCTAAGCTCCAGCAGCACCAGTTCATTCCCAGGGATAGTTCATGCTCTTGGACCCTGTCCCATTGGAGCTTTATTCAAACCCAGTTTTCACATAATCCCACCATCATATAGAAGCGTCCTTGTCTGTGTGTGTTTCTCCATCTGTGTGCTTCTGGGTTGTGTGTATTTGTGGTGCTGCCATGTGAACAGTGGCTAAATGCGATGGATCTAAGCTTTTTATCCTCTGATGCAGAAGGTTTTAAGGCTGAAGGTACTCTTTTCAGACGTTTAGCATTTGACCATCTGAAATGAGCAAGCCAGTAGTCCGCCATCAGCCCATGGCCTGGGATCTTTGTAGCTGGGAAACAAAGAAACATACTTGAGGTTTTTTAAGGCGGCGATCTGAACCTGTTAACTCATGTACCAACGTTGCTGCTACCCTTGAAGGCGGAGTTTGAAGAGCAGAAGGAGGCGGAGCTTGAGGAGCAGAGGCGGAGCTTCAACTCGGGGCGCGAGGAGAAGGAGCGCAGCTACACGGACAAAATGAGCCAGCTCACTGCTCAGCTGCAACAGCTAGATGCTGTGGTGGCCCAGGTACTAGAGACACACACACACACACACACACACACACACACACACACACACACACACACACACACACGTTCTCTACTCTGTCCAGTGTCACAGAAAACACTGGACATTGCCTCATCCATACACATTGCCTCATCCATACACATGCACATTCATGCAAGCATGGAATGTGTCTGTCGTGTGTGTGTGTGAGGGTGAGAGACAAACGTAGAATGAAAATTTGAATTTGGTGACACATGCATCTTCACTTATTCCATGGGCAAAAACAGTGTTGAGATGGGTGAGATGATGGGAGTGATGGAGAAACTGAAGGCCAGTAAAGAAGAGAAGATTAACAGTCAAGAAAGAAGAACAATGTCGCTGACAAATCTCATCCATAGGCTACAGATTCCTCTTTCCTTGCAACCGACTGCATCTTCTAAAAGAGATTATCCTATCCATTAATCACCATACTAATCCTGTGCATGCATGTGTGGTGTGTGTTGATGCTCTCTTGGATGAGGGAGACAGTAATACACACTTCAGTTGGCAGGATAATCTGTAATCTCAATGCATGATGGCATTTAATTTTTGTGCACACTCATTCATACACTCATTTGTCTATCCATCCAGTCATTTGTGTCTTGCATTCATCTGTTCTCTCATTTTGCTGTAGGCTGTTCATTGGCGCGAAACTGCCTAGGCTTGTTATAGTTTGTTGGTTGTTGTGGTGATTCGAAGCATACTGGAACTTTTATGTTAATTATTTACTTAGATCCCCTCAGTTATTACCAAGGCAACTGCTATACTTCCTGAAGCCCAGATTTCTGTTTACAAAAATGTTGTTTTTGGCTACATTATGGTAAAATTTATAAATGTATGACTTCTGCAGTCCTATACCCTTACACTGTACATCTGGCCATACTACTGGTTAGTACTGTTTGTCCCCTAATAAATCCTGTCTAACAATTAGCATCATCACCCCCCATGTGTATATTTTTGTCTCCATGGCACCTGCCCAGCTTGGCTCTTAGCCGTGAGATATTAACTCCCGTTATATACACACACCAACACACGCACACACACACACACACTCTCACCCTCCATGAGCTAAGGAAAGAGAAGCTTAAGAGGGGGTGGGAGGGGGTCTGTTGCCTGGGGAACAGCATTGTTGTGTTGGGGCAGGTGGCTGGATGAGACCTGTTTGATTGGAGGGAGAGGGAGGTAGAGGGAAAAAGAAAGGGAAGTGATGGTGGAAAGAGAGGGAGAGAACAAAATGCTCGAGGAAGGAAAGGTAAGAAAAATTATGGCAGACTTGGAAGAAAATGCTGATAAAGGCGCTAAAGAGAGAAAGTGCAGCAGTGCATTCAGCAGTTGACTTGCCTCACTCCCACACAGACTTGGCGTTTAGGCGGAGTGCTGCTGCCAAGGATGCCGAATGATTACATTAAGCGTGTGTGTTCGGCAGTTTCTGTAAGATGCACAGTGTGTTTTTGTCGGACGGTGTTTGATTTATTTTGGTTAATGTCATGTCTCTGGATTCATTCATCCTTATGAATTGCCATGCAAATTCGACTTCATAGGGGCTGTATAGCAGGCTAATTCCCTTCTGTATGTAGGACACAGGGCTGTCTCACTTGCCATACACAAGGGAGTGACTCTTGGCTCTGATTGGATGTTTGTGGCCATGTGGTTTTGTTATTCTCTTGTGAATGAAACAGCGTGATGCTTTTTGACCAAACGGAGAACGAGCTGGCATTGAGCCATTCATTGAGGTATTCATTGACTTGGGTTTGAAATTCTTACCATGACTGGGTACAGGTAAATTTTAAGTAAGTAGAAGCCCAGGTTGGAGACAAGAAGTTATTATTGTTAGGTTTGTCTTATGTGTTAGTATGACTAATAATATCTGTCTCTCTGTCTAGCTGCGAGCAGAGGTGGGCTGTCTGCAGGGGGAGTTGGAGGGGAAGCGTGCTGAGATGGAGACCCTGGACACCCTCCTCCAGCGCAGAGAGAGAGAGAGTCAGGAGGGAGGCAACCTTTTAAAGATGCTCACTGAGGACCTGCAGACTGCTAAAGAAGAAAGGTAAGCAATGTTCAGTGTGCACGTTTTCAGCTGTATTACAGCTATGGCCAGATTTATTTTATAAGTGTTAAAAGTAAGTTAATAAATGTGTTATTTTCAGGGTGAGAAATAAACAGCAGCCATCAGCTGAATGCTGGTAAATTTTAGCAAGTGGCTGATAAGTTTGTCAATTCCACCAGCCACTTGGCAGGTGTGTTAGAAGTCTGGTAGATCCACTCTGCCCAACAAATCCAAAGAACAGTAACTGCTTTATTAGTGAGCACTGAGAAATTTCCAAGTGAATCTCCTGCCCTAACAAAAGTGTTGTTGGTGCTGAAGTGGACCGCATGTCATGAAATTGCATTTAACGGTGTCATTTTTTTGGACATGAAATGTAAACTCTAGTCATAACCTTTCACCTCTAAAACACACAAAGGTGGTTACAGCTTTATGGGGTACACAACTTTTTTTGACAATATAATTTTTGGATTCACTTGCCACTGTGTCAGATGGCGCAAAGATTTAGTTTCTCACCATGGTCATGTTCTTTGGCTTGTGTGTGTGTATATCTTATGCATGACTTGTGTCCTCTCAGACGTGAGCTGCACCAGGCCAATGACAAGCTGAGGAAGGTGCTGATTGAGATGCTGCGCAGCACCGTCGCAACAGAGGAGCTGATTGGCCAGAGGATCAATATCAGAGCCAGGAAGTCTGAGCAGCCCACCAATCAGAAGAGCTCAGCAGGGAACAAAGACGCACTAGAGTCAGGTCGAGTAACTCCTGATTCAGACTTAAGTTTAAGGATATGATAGGCTTTAATACAGAGAGCTGTGGTTCTTTTGACTGTTTTTTTATTGGGGGGTACAAAGACTCGATGCAAGATGTAGATCCCCAAATACTGATGCATTAACTCATCAGATTTTTATACTTTATTAGAGACCAAAGGGGGTTATTTTGATTTGAACAACATTAAGTATTGATATCAACATAAGGATTAATTTTGATTTGCTCTCTTCTCGTATTTCAGTCACAGATTTGTCATCAGAGGACATGGAGCTGACCCAGTTGCTCTGTGAGAGCCTGCTGGTTTCAGACACACAGATCCATCCTGGAGGAGAGGACGCAGCGCTGAGTGCCTGCAGCAGACTGCGCCACACAGTAGACACACTCCTGGAGCTGCTCAACCAGGCCAACACACAGGTAACGCATGCTCAGACACACACACACTCCCAGACATGCATTCACAAAAATGTGCACAGTGAGAAAGGTAACACACATCAAGAACCTTCTCTCAAATCTGATAAAATTTTTATGTGTTGTATAGAATTGTTATCTTTATGATAATCCTGACTTTCTTGCTCACTTGCTCTCTAGTTGGAGCAAACTCATGACGTCCACCTCTCTCTGGAGGAAAGGTTCACTCAGGGCAGAGAAGACTCCGCCCAACTTCTCAAGCAGCACAAGCTCCTATTGGAGCAGCTTGACCAGGAGGCGGAGCTAAAGAGCCAACTCCAGCTGGAACTCCACAAGGCTGAGGGTGAGCAGTGCATCCTCATTGGCTCTACTGAACTTTACCACCCTCCATTGGCTGCCAAGCCAGTTAATCCACTGACCGTAAACACTCGCTCCTCTTCTGCTTATGTTCCATTTCGACACTGGCTTTGAAGGCTAAACATTTAACTCTGTCATTTGTGATGGTGGGTGTGAGAATTTCAACATGTTATATCTATTTGCATTTCCATAATGTGTTCAGGACTGCTGGAGGGCTATGTGACTGAAAAAGCGGTATTGGAGGAGTCTCTGCAGCAGAAGGAGGCACAAGAAGAAAGGCTGGTGGAGGAGCTGGAGGACCTCAGGGTGAAGTTGCACCAGATGCAGGGCCTCACCGCGGAGCTGGACGGCCTCAAGGTGCAGCACCAGGAGCTCAGCGAGGAGCACACAATTCTCCTGCGCCAGAAGGACCATCTCACTGCTGGGCTGGGGGAGAGGGAGAAAGGTAAGCAAAAGCACAAAAACAAGAATGGTGCACAAAGTGTGAGAAACGGATGGCGTAAGTGGTGAAAGAGAGACTGGGAAATGCCTTGCCAGTTGTGAATTGAGTGTGTGTGTCTTTATGTGTATATGATGTCATATGACCTGTGAAGTGAGCTAGACCATAGGCGGTTTATGTAATGTTTGTGCTCAGGTGTGTCTTCTCTCCGTAGGCCACTGGCTGAATGTAGAGCCTGACACAGGTTTGTGGGTCAGAGTGGAGTATGAGTGTGTGGTGAGGGGGTGGGGATAAATATGCATTACGTTTGCTGTGCTGTGTTGCTGTTAGGGTTGCAAAATTCCGGGAATTTTCAAAGTTGGAAACTTTCCATGGGAATTAACGGGAATTTATGGGAATAAACGGGAATAAACCAGGAATTTACTAAATTGAAGGTATGCTCTTAATAGGGAACTTAAATATAGTTGGGGAAAATATATTTTAGCATAATCCTGACTAAAACAACCAGATATCATGCAAGTACAGTTGAATATCTATGCTATTCCTCAATCACATGCACACATAGCACACTGCTTACTGCAGGGCTATTGAGACCACGGGAAGATGCTTTTTTATTTGCATGTTGAATGGGACTTTTTAGGAGAGAGAGGGGCTCTTTTCATTTAACATTTTGAATGGGACTTTGTTGGGATTTTTGGATGGGGGGGTGCAGTTTTGTTAATTTTTGAATGGGTTGGGTCGGGGGGATGAGTAATATTTAACTCAACATTCATGTTTTTGTTCTTCAATGAAAGAATTGATTGTTCAATAAAATATTTAACACTTGATAAAGTTCTACTTACAAATAAATCTGTTTTAATTGTATTATTTTGGACGGATGTCTGCTTATAACAAAACAAATATTTATGCTTGGATATGATACCTTTCCATTAAATTACCCTCAATTCCCAGTTAATTCCCATAAATTCCCATAATTCCCATGGAAAGTTTCTAATTTGGAATATTTCCAAAATTCCCCAGCTTAACTTCCCATGGAAATTTACCGGAAACTTTCCGGAAATTTACCGGAAATTTTCCACCCCTTTGCAACCCTAGTTGCTGTTCATAACACTGCCATTACCAGTAATTTGCAGCAGAGGCTCTTGGAGTGCTGTGTCATTTGTTTTCATTATTCTACCTTTTAAACATTTTAGATCAGAGCTGTTGTAGAGCATATCACATTCATGGTCTCTCAGGAAGAAAGGCACTGTATGTGTAATAGTAGTTTGCATGTGATTAACTCCTCTCCCAATTCTTGTCTGCCCTTATAATTCTGCCAAGTGTATGCATTTGCATTGCTGAAACAATCACCCTAACCTTCCTCTGGTATATTTTAAGCTCTCGTGGAGGAGGCAGAGCATTTAGCCCAGGAGAGACTGGACTTGCAGCGGCAGGCAGAGAAGGACCGCAGCTCTCTGTCCCTGCGCCTCAGGGCTCTGGAGACAGAACTAGAAGAGCAGGAGACCAAATGCCTAGAGACGGAGCTGCACCACAAGGCCCACACAGAGGACCTCAACCAGCATGTCCAAGCACTTGAGAAACAGCTGAAACACAACCGGCAGTTTATAGATGTGAGTTTTAACAAATGTGCATTCAAATTACAATGATCTCCCATTCTCTCACCTCACATTCTGTCTAGTTTTATTTGAGAGTGACAAAGACAACGTTTCATGTAATGGACAGTATTATCTCACACATAATGTCTTCCTATGCGTACAGGAACAGGCCGTGGAGCGTGAGCATGAGAGAGATGAGTTCCAGCAGGAGATCCGTAGGCTGGAGGCCCAGCTCAGGCAGACAGCCAGAGGTCAAACTGGTTTGGATAACAAAGGACAGAGGGTGAGGCCCACCAACTTGAAAGGAATTGTATACAGCATGGAGGTTTAAACTTTTTCAGACCGGCACCCACATGACCATTTTATTCTCTCACCTTGAGACTCATGTTCATTATAACATGTGAATCCTTTCATATGGGGACCTACCAGAAGTAGGACAATAACATATCAGTTAATGCCATAATATGCTGAAACTACTTAGCATTTGCAGTGTTTGTTCTTTTGATGTGGTTTGTTCTGATGGTGTTCAAAACTTTTATCTAATGTATTAGTTATTGCATTGTAACCCAATTAACTGAAGAATACAGCTTAGTATTTAGATGTTCAAGTGCTGAATGCATTGTTCATTGTTTGCCAATGAACCTGACGTTTGCTGTGTGTTTGTTCCTGCTCTGAACGGAATGCTGTAGATTGAGGACTTGGTTCTGCAGGTATGGAATCTAACTGTAGTGCAACTCTCATAGCTTCTCTGACTCCTGTGCATGGTGTGTGTTGTGCAACATAATTTCTGTGCTCTCATCCATAGATTAATAGATGCATTTTAGAGCTTAAATGTGCACCTTTTGTTTGTCTTAGGTACTGCCCTGCCTTTTCACCATCCCCCTTTTTTTGTTCCCTCATTTCATCTCTACCTTTCCTCCTTCATCTCAATACCACTGCTCTCTGGAATGGCTTAACTTCAGTGGCTCAGTACCAGTGGCTGCAGATCTGGAATGGCTTATTTAGCTGCCAATCATAGAGCCTCTTCTCGGCAAATCCCTCTGTGCTACTCAAACCTCTAGAACCTTGATAACCAAAATGCTTTCTGCTGTACATCTGTGTAGGTGGAGAGTCTCCAAGCTCTCATCAAAGACAAGACAGAGGACCATGCCTCCTTGCTTGCAGCCAATCAGCAAGCCCAGCGCGATGTTGCAGAGCGCAATGAGGAGATTGACAAACTAGCTGGGAGAATCAGAGAGCTAGAGCAAGCGTTGCTTAGCAGTGCTGAGAGTAACAGATCTATCAGTCAGCTTGAACAAGAACTCCACAGAGTGAAGCTGAGAGAACAGGAGCTCACACAAGTAAGAACAAACACACACTAATATATACACTTAAAATGACTTTTTCAAGACCGTTTCATTTTTGATGTCCGTGTGCACCCTCACACTTTCATTCTCTCTCATTCATTTACTAACTCACCCACTCTCCTCTCTGTCAGGATAAGCAGGCACTGGAGCAGCAGCAGTTGTCTAACAGGCTTCAGATCTCGGCCCTACAGTCCAAACTGGATGAGACCAGACATTGTTACCATGACAACACGCCTGACCCCACCCAGCAGCTTAGAGATGCCCTGGACTCTGCTCAGCGGTGCCTGCAGAGCAAAGAGCAAGAGGTCTGTGTACATTTTTTTTCAGCACATGAACAACTAATGCCGGGGCCTTCAGGGGACCATTAAAATGTAGTTGAGATAATTTGGGTTGATTGAGGTTGTTGTTTCAGACCTTTGGCTGCAGTGCCATCTTTTGGTAGGTGTGTGTATGTGCATGCAGACTTGATCCACTTTTGTAAGCCACCACATGGATGGACTAGTAGTCTCTGAAAGCTCTGCAACATACGTTATAGAATTATAAACAGTCAATTATAGCACTTGGAATATAGTTTTCATTCATTTTGTTTCATAATTTGATGTCTCTTAGGTGGAGGGCCTGGTTGGCCAACTGGAGCAGGTACAGAGGGACTTGAGCATCAAAGAGGTGGAGTTAAAACACCTTACACTACAGCTGGAGCTACTGACCAATCAGAATACAGCTCATGTTAGCCAGCTCCAAGAACAGATTGCCACCCTCAAGGTGAGCACTACTTTCTCTTCATACCAAATGTTAATGTATTTTAGTCACTTTATCACTGGAAAAAAAAAATTCAGGAGGTGAAGATGGAAAGTTTATGACATTGTGGAAAAGCGTTCTTTTTTTAATCTTTCCCTTTTTAATCCTGCCTGTAGGAGAATGTGTCCACCCTCACCATACTTGAGGAGGAGAGAGAGGGAAGAAAGGAGGTTGAGGACACAGAAGAGGAGAGCCTTTCCTCAGCGCTGCTCGAGGAGAAAAATCAGGAGATCGACCACCTCAACCAGGAGATCCAAAGGCTGGAGCAGGAGTTGGAGAACACCAGGGACAACATGGTCAGGGCACACACATACACACACACAGAGGATAGGTGCACTTAGTGTCCTTAGTAAGACGAGGACAAAATATTTCAGTGTCTGTTTTTCTCGTTTTTTCTGTTGCTCTCTCAAAAGGCTTTGGAGGCTGAGCTGGAGGACCTGCGCTCTCAGGTGGAACACCTCCACTCTGACATCATGAGGCTGCGCCAGGACAGGCAGGAAGAAGAGGAGCGTCTGCATGAGGTCATCAGCACGCTGCAGGCAGAACTTGCCACATTGGGTCCCACCCTCCATGAAGTTAGTGACTCTCAGGATGGTGACAGCATTAATCCCTCACCTTCCCCCAGCCCTGAACCTCACCACTATCCCGTCCGAGAACCAGAGAGGAGGGGAGGGCCGGACAGCCTGAAGCAAGAACTGCGTCTGACTCACTCTGCCTCATCTCGTTCCCTGCGTTCTCGTCTCGACACTCTACTGAGTGAGCTGGAGACCGCGGTAGCAGAGAAAGCGGCGCTGGAGCGATTACTGCTCACCCAGGAGGAAGAGTACAGAGGACACGGGGAGGAGTTAGGTAAGAGGCTGAAAGAGGAGAGGGAGAAGGCAGAGGATCTCCGAGGTCACCTCGCACTTAAAGAAGCTGAGCTGGAGGAGGTCAAAGCCCATGCAGCGCAGCTGGACGAGGAGAGGGAGAAGAGTAAACTGTCTGAGGAGGAGAGGGACCGTTGGCAAGCTGAAGCCCGGGAGATAAATGCCCTGCGTGGGGAGAAAGCCCAACTCAGCTCCTTGGTTATGGAACTCCAAATGAAAGAACAGGAGAGGGTGAGAGAGATGGAGACTCTAAAAACAAAGGAGGAAGAGATGAAAAGGGAAATGGAAGTCCTTGGAGAAACCAATCTCACTCTTGAGAGACAAGTCCAAGATGTAAGGGCCGAGGTAGCAGCTATAGAGGAACTGGTTGCTGAAGGGAGGGCAGAGGTTGACACCCTGGAGACTGTGAAGGGAGAGCTTTCTGCTGAACGTAAGGCACTGAGGAAGAGGGAGGGGCAACTCCAGGAGGAAATAGAACGTCTCAAACAGGAAGTGACTTCGCAGCGAGCCCGTATCCAGGAACTAACTCTTCAGCTCAAGGAAAAGGGAGCCAATCAAGAAGAGGCTCAAAAGGAAGTGCTGGTGAGTGGCAGCTAGGCCTACATGCTCTGGAAAGAGAAAAAATAAGGTTTACAAAAAGAGGAAAATTCAGCACCAGACTTGCATTAGGAAGTTACTTAATATGTTCAGGGCTCATGCACATAAACACATAACTAGGCCCACAACCAATATTTGGTCTTGTTTGTTTTCACTGTTAATCCGGTCAGGAGACTGACTCAAAATCTGGTCTACACAGAGGAGAGCGCTTAAAATTACTCACTGTCAGTTTTTTCGCTAGCAAGTGTAGCAGTGTGTGCTCTGTAAGTGCAGGCGCACAGCTGTGCCAGCGGCTGCAGGCCAGACCACAGCTGGCTATAGTTAGGAGAGGGGCTGGGATGATGTGTTGTGGCACCGAGACGCCAGAATCCTACTCACACATAGAGGAAGTGACTTCAGAATGAGGAAGTAGGGGGAAAACGTTGTGATAGCTCTTCTTCAAGCTCTAATGCACTGAATGTTTTGATTTTTCCTTTTTATGCACGCCGTGTTAGCAGGATGTGGTAAGGAATAGTTGTGGCAGTGCAGCCTATAATACATTGGTTGGACTATGGTGTGTCTTTGCATTCTGTCTGTGTGTGTGTTACTAGTTCATAGCTGCTTTTGGCAATGTGCAAATGGAGCCAGCTTAATCACAGTATACTAGAGCAGTTTTTAGTAGCTGTAAAAGACCGCATCAGATTTAGTTTGCATCAGATTAAGTTTGTGAACTCAGCTAGAACATGTGGTACTCATTAGAACATTAACTGCTGTGTTGCGAAACGGTGAACTGAGTTTATGTGCTGATGCTGTGTCGTACAAACAGAAGGTATTTCTGTATGAAACAACAGAATGAAAAGTATTAAGCATGAAATGTGGTGCGTGAATGCAAGGTTTTCTTAAATATCATCATAATAAGATAGCGATGTTGACTGTGACTGCTAATACACAGTTCTTTCTGTCACAGACCCATGCTGAGGTGACCTTGGCTAAAGCAGACGCTGCCTTGAGACAGAGGGAGGCAGAGCTTGTCAGACTGGGGGCAGAGCACCAGGCGCTGAGGGCGGAGCTGACTGCGGTGAAGGAGGGGCTTAGTACCAGTACAGAGAGAGCTGAGAAACTACAGGAGGAAGGACAGGTAAGACTATGTAACTGAATTACAAAATGTCATGATATAATTCATATATCACTGGGAGTTCATCTGGTTTCTCTTTAGATATTCATCTCAGGCATTGTACCTTGTGAGACTTGGGTTTATGGCAACACCAGAAAAGGTGTTATAGGCTCGACACTTGGATCGCATGTAATTTACTTTTCTATGTCTGTCAGACCAAAGATCGTGCCCTCGCTGACCTGGAGACCAATAACCAACGTCTGAAGTTGGAGCTTCGAGGCCTGCAGGAAGACCTGGCTGTACAGGAAGAGGAACTGGCCTATCAGCAAAGAGAACTAGACCACCTCAGACAGCGCTACCACCAGCAGGACATACCTCATCATAACCAGGGATACTCACAGAAGGGTGAGTACTTGATGTGGTCTGACACACATACTCTTACCGTTATATTTTAACAAATATTGATTCTGCACAGCCCCATGGCGCATACTGCCTAATTATACCCAATTAATTATCAGCTTATTTGAATGTGATCGCATCGCCTCCCTTGTTGATTAGCCTTAATTTCTCCTGAAGAATAGAGTGATGTTAGTTTCTGGGCTTGCTAGTCAACTTAAATAACTGAACCATTAGCAAACATACTGTAGCTTATGTATACATACATGGAAGAAGAACTGGGAGCAAACCTTACACACATGCTCTTCTTCTATCTTGTTGGTAGTGTGTTGACTTGGTGTAATTGCACATCAAGAGTAGGCCCATACTCTCAAATGCAGATAAAAAGACATTGATGAAGCCCTGATGGTTGAATGGTCTGTCAAATAAACCAGACTGTTTATCAGCATTTGAGAGTGTGGGCCTTCTCCTCTCTTGATGCGTGCATAGAAGTTTGATAGTGTCCAGGTATCAAGGAGTGAAATGAGACTTGGCTCTTGAAGACTACGGCACCATGGCAATAAAAAATGATATTTTCATGATGTTAAGTATTTCTTCTTCTGTGTCAGATATTTCTCACAGAGGGTTTGAGGACGGCGTGTGTGTTTCTCGTGAAGAAGTCTCCCTGAGCTCGCCGGAGGTTCTAAGGAGACTGGAATGTTCCGAGGATAGAATCCCGGAAGGGTTCCACACCTCGGTTCTCTGCTCTCGTCTCTCTGAGCTCAGCGCTCTGAACAGCACAGGCCTGGATCTCCCCCAGGCCAAGACCTCACCCAGGGTTAGGATGGAGCCGCCACACTCCAGGACCATCACCCCGGATCCAGCCTCTCAGAGCAGCCGCTCCCTAGGCTCCATCTCACCCTCTGACAACCTCTCCATGCTCGACTCACTGGACGTTGACAAAGTACGTGGTCTAAACAGTTACATGCACGCTACCTTGTCGGAGGTTCTATAAGAGGCTTTCACTTGTTTTTTTCATAAGTCAGTTTTTGAAAATGCTTAAATACTTTTTTCAAAGTGTTTGTATGTTTTTTTTTTCCTCCCAGGTGCATGACTCTGAAACCCTTGACCTAACAGCGCCTCCATCTCCTCTCGGCTCCACCTCTTCCTTGTCAGCACCAGAATGGGCCAGCGATGGATATGGCAGCAGTGAGTCTTTGCCGACGGCTGTATGACTATTGTGTTCTGTATGTTATAACAAATATAGCAAAAAAGTATTGATCATTAACTCCTCTTCCCTTCTCTTGTGTCTCAGATGTGAGTTCAGAGTTGGGTTTGAGGCTGAGAGTGGAGCTGGAACAGACTGAAAGGCTGGATGCTCAGTTTGTTGAGTACCTCCGCTGCCGAGGCATGAACCCCACAGCTAACACAGACAGCGCTGCAGGCAGTATGAGCTACAGCGATGACCTGCTGTCACCTGAGCTTCAGGTAGGCTCCACTCACACACACACACTGTTGGAATGAGTGATCATTTCGTATAAAAATAGGCTCAGTTCTTACTCTGTTTCTCCATCTTTCTTCAGGGTCTGTTGAAGAAAGTATATCAGGAAAGCTGCAGAATTCTCACTTTGTCCCAGCGTCGTGCCACTTCCTCGTCCCAACCTCACGTCTCGGACTCACAACGCTTCTCACTGAATCAGACACAGTGTCAGTCAGATGATGGCACCCACCAACTGGACCGCACTGACAAATCGCCCTCCGTCCCCCCAATGGGCTGGCAGCAGGAGAAGAGGGCGCTGCAGGAAACTGTGATTGCTCTCCGAGAGCTGCTCTGTCGGATGGCACAGAGAGATACACATGTGAGTTCCTGTGGTTTTCAAGAAAGGGTTGACAAAAGTTACCAGGTTACACATTCCCCTGTCAACAGACCATTAAATGAGAGTGGAGTGAAAGTACATTTTACATTTTCCAATATTAGCTTACATCATTGCAAGTATGATTATTTCAATTTTTTAATTTGATGTGGGGGAATGTCCTTCACTTAATATCTGAATGTGCTGCACAGTTCCATTGAGTATCTGTGTTGATCACTTCCTTCTCTCTTCCCCAGACTGACTGTAGAGGTGATGGTGATTGGCAGAGAGAGCAGCTACAGATTGAGGGACGGGTTGAAACCCAACTGAGGGCGGAGCTGGAGGAGAGCCAGAAAAGGCTGAACTTGGCCCACAACGCTCAGCAAGAGCAAAAGAACAAAATACAATCACTCAGGTACAGTATACCCACACACTGAATAATGGCACACATGCACACCTTGCCCCTTATGTCGGACACAAATCTAATTGCGAACTGTTATTCTATGTAAGAACTGGACACACAGTATGTCCTCAATCACATTCTTTAAGACTCAGCATTTTGACAAATTTCACTGATGATTAAAGAGATGCCAAAGATGCAATCAACAACTTTTTTTATTATATATGCTAAAACCATGCAGTCTAGGCAATGGGGTGCTTATTTTGTCCCTAGCAAGTTTAATTTAAAAAGTATAGGAATGGAAAATTTTGCTTTATTTTTAAGACCCATGAAATTCTTCCTGTATGGACAAATGGCTGGTATATTTTGTCAGCTTGTACATCAATTCATGTGACTGACTAGCTGTTTAAAGGCTGAACTCCCTACTATTCAAATAAACATGTATTATGCAGTGTTATTGCATTGTGTTGGGCATCTTGGTGCCTCAGTTCATTTTGGTGTTACCATCTACTAGAATACAGCTTATGACCTTTCTCACATATTGTACTCAGTCTCTCCACCATCTTTTCTGTCACGCTTCGCTGCAAGCTATCTAGTAATACTATCAAATGCAGAAATGCCTGAAAAGTAATTTTAAAATTTTAATAGTGTTTATTCCTCTCCCAGGCTGGCTGCAGAAGAGGGTGAGGAGGCATTGAGGAGGGAGCAGACCAGAGTCGAGGAGCTCCAGCAACAACTGGAGCAAGAGAGAGCTGTCACCCTCTGCAAGGAGAGAGAGGAGGAGGCGAGGAGAGAGGTAAGACAAATGCAAACGGTTGAATGCACTTGATGTATTAGCCATGTCTAAGAAAAACCATGCTTCCACAGTGTTGTTTTAAAAGTCAAATATTGTGAAGAGCCCAGAGCGTGGAGCCAGAGTATACTTTAAGTTTTAGGTTTACCTTTACTACTCTGAAAGATGACCTGCCTCTCCCCTCCCCAGGCTGTTCGAGTATCTTTAGAACAGCAGGGGTCAGAGGTCGTGGCTCTGAAGGGTCAAGTGGAGCAGGAGAAAGTGGCCTGCAGCAACCTCAGACGTGAGCTACAGATAGAACAGTCCCGTAGTGTTCTGCTGGAGAAACGCCTAGATGACACCCATAAGGACCTAGAAGACGAACGCCAACGTTCTGCCCGGCAACAAGATCTCAGTTTGCAAGAAAGAAACCGGCTGGAGCGCCTCCGGACTGAAGCAGACTCTCGCTTTGCCGACGCCAACTCTCAGCTGTCTGATGCGCAGAGGAAGCTGGAGGAGGAGAGGGACCGTTGCTCCAGGCAACTTGACGAGCTCAGCCACAGACAGGAAGCTGACGCAGCCAGGGATAGGAAGTTCATCTCTGACTTGCGTACCCAGCTAGAGCAGGAGCGAAGGCAGGGGGAGGAGCTTGCAGCTGTGACTGACAGGCTGAGGGCTGAGCTACTGCAGAGCAGGAGGAGAGCTGAAGAGGAGGACAGGAGGAGGAAGGAGGAGTCGCAGAGGGAGCAGGAGGCCTCGACCCGGCATCGTGTAACTATGGAGACCCTCAAGGAGCAGAAACAGGAAGCCAGCCGTGCTTTAGAGGTGGAGCGAGAGCGTTCCAGACGCCAAGGGGCGGAGCTCGCAGAGCTGAAGGAGAGGCTGCAACTGCTGAAGGACAAGGAGAGGGAGAGGGAGGAGCAGTGGGAGAGGGAGAGAAGAAAAGAGAGGCAAGAGCAGATGGAGAGGGAGAGACGACAGGAGAGCACCAACAACAAACTGGTAAGATATCATCAAGCTGGTTTTGATATTCCTGGAGTATGCTGCTTTCCCATAATTAATGTTCATATTTCAAATATTACAAATACACACCACCTGATGAATGTTTCTGTCTGTAGTGTGAGTTGGAGTTGTTGAGACAGCAGGACCAGCAGCGCATGAAGGAGCTGCAGCACACTCTGGCAGAGCTGGAAAGAGAGGAGAGAGAGATGGCTGCTCAGAGGCTGTCTGGGCTGACCACAGCACATCTACACCAGGCGAGATCTTCCAAGCATCTGCATAATAACACCCAGACTGACAGCGGCCAGGCCAGCAGCACACTACAAAGCCAACAGGTGCACATGGAGTTACTGTTAGACGAGCATTGCAGAAGGAGAGGTCTTTGATAGTACATTTAACAAGTAATATTGTAGAAACCAGCTCCTTGTGAAGAATGTATCTTATTGACAGATTTTTGCCTACAGGAATAACGGTTACATCTGTTGTCATGGCGCTGTGGCACAGATCCGTGCACTTAATTTCTGTTGGTTGCATGATAATGTTGTTAATCTAGGAATATACGCTTACTCTACTCTTGTTCTCATAAATTGCTCTGGATAAGAACAATGGCTAAATGCCTTAAATGTAAAATTATGCTTTCTCTCTGTAGTCCTTCTCATCCTCATTGCCTTCCTCCGGTCTGGTGGAGAGGTTGTTGAAGGAGAACTCTGAGCTGACGGAGCGTGTGACAACACTGAGTCAGGAGAGGGTCACCCTCAAACACACACTCACCTGCCTAGAGCGACAGCTACGCCGCTCTGAGAACGAGCTTGCCAAGGTCACCACAGAAACGGAGAACAGACCCATCAATGATGCGGCTAGCCATGGCAAGGTGGGAAGGACACACACACACACACACACACACACACACACAATATTATACCATTCTTCATATCCAAACATACATAAGCATACATGAATACATTGGCAACGATTACAGTTGTCATTTCAACATGATTTCTTCAGATCTGCTTTTAAGGAACTGATTTTATGAGATCACATCACTGTATGTCCATACTTGACCTAAAAATGCCTTTTATGCAGTTTTTTCTGTGGCTATATTTATTTAAATCTGACTATTACCTTTTCCCGTTGTCACTGCCAATCTCTTGACATTGCTTGTATGTGCATTGTCGCTGGATTGCATCTGGGCTACATAGAAATTTTTATCATAATACAAACCTGACCAGTTCAATATCTGGTTTTGAGTAACAATGTGGATCCAAAACTGCCACTTAATGCATACGGTCTTAACAGGATTATAAGTGGCATTGAAATGACAAGTGTAAAGGTGGCCTATGTCACAAACTTTAACATTTACGATCATCTTCTTGGTTCTTGGTTATTTGTGTCATGCTTAAGTATCTCAATAATGAAAGGATGACGACCATCCTGTTTTTGTCTGCAGGTGCAGCGGTTGTATGAGCGCTACCTGCGTGCTGAGAGCTTCAGGAAATCTCTAGTGTACCAGAAGCGTTACCTGCTGCTGCTGTTAGGAGGATTCCAGGAGTGTGAGCAGGCCACACTGTGTCTCATTGCCCATATGGGGGCGCGCCCCTCACCTCCACTCACCTCCCAGCGCAGACCCCTCACACGATTTAGAGCTGCTGTACGAGCAGTCATTGCAGTCTCAAGGTAGGGAGTGTACCAGGGTGTACAAGTGATTATTTTTTTGTTGTTAAAGAGTAAGTGCAGATATTTGAGAGTGTGCATTGCTGTGTATAGATAAAACTGACCAGTCACTTTGTTTTTTTCAGGATGAGGTTCCTGACCAGGAAATGGCAGAGAGCAATTAGAAGATTATCTATATCTGGGACTGTCAATGGGCATGCTCCAGGTCAGCTCGGTGAACATATCTTATGATAATGTGCATCACATGACTGTGTTTATTTGTGTGGTTTTGTTTTTGGCCTACAACTAACTATATGCACATTGACAGTGGGTGCTGGGTTAAGTGCCGAACATCAGCTGGGAAGTAGAACCTGCACACCGAAGTATTATTTAACTCTTTTAATTTGACTCATAGATCATAGATCGAAATGTTGTCATGAAATAAAAGTTAAATAATACTTTGGTGTGCGGGTTCTACTTCTCAACTGTGGTTTTGTTTTTCTCACACTTCGTCTCTCTTATAGGTTCTAGAGCGGAAGTTTTAAAGCAGCATCAGCAAAGATCAAATTCTGAATCTTCACCGCCAAATAGAGACAGCAGTGCCATCCACAGAGAGACGGTGTCGACCCTCGTTCCACCAGTCAAATCGCCCTTCAGGTTGCACAACAGGTTGGGCCCCTCTTAAGCAAAGACTCTGTTCAGCTTGAGATTCAAAGTTCAAGACTTGCACAAATATATTAATTCCTCATTAATGAGCTCCCTCTTTCTTCAGGACATACTCCACCTCCACAATGGCCTCTGTGCATTCTGGGGGAACATCACATGATCCAGAGCGATCCCTGACAGAATATATCCACCATCTGGAGAAAGTCCAGCAACGGCTGGTGGGAACTAGGCAAGGTGAGAGGGATTAGATAGAAGAGGGAAGCACCAGGTGTGTGTAAGGACAAGGGACGGAGTCGAATGCACAAAGGTGGAGGAAAGGGAAGAACGGGAATCGATTCACTGTTAATTAGAAACAAACGGAGTATGAGGTCAACACTGGGTCCATGAGAAGTCACAGCATGTCCGTTACTTCATTTCATAGGTTGGGGGTGAACTGTCACTATGGAGACCTGTCTGTGTATTCATTGTACTCTTCCTCTATGGCAAACTGTCGCATTTACAAATATTAATATGGTATTTTTATTGATTGTAAGCATCTATGACTGATTGCACAAGGCAGTACTAAGAGCAGTATACATTAAGTTAAGTCCATTAAGTTTGGAATTACACTGGTGATGGTACCCTGAAAATTTCAAGAAATCCTACGCTGCAATATTAATTGGCACCATTTGTTGAGTCTGAGCACCTAATTAATTTGAATAATGGTATGTGGTATCACACTGGGAGATGTTATGGGCCATTGGGTATGTGTTTTTAAATGCAGCTCTTGTTCCAGGAAGTGTTTTTCCCATTCATTTGTAACTTAGGCTTCTCTGTTCTGTCAGTACAAGCAAGAGCATTTTTAGGACAAAGCCATGAATTTTATTTTTTTATTTTTTTATTTTTTTGATGGTTGGCGAAACACTTCCTGGGACCATGTTACCAAAAACCACGAAACCTGTGTGCTCTATCATCTCCCAACCCAGTAAGCGAGACTCACTTAGCCCCGCCCCCAAAAGAGGAAATGACGAGGCAGGGACAGGCAGCCTGTTCCCCTGATATGGTTGGTTATCGGCAGCGCTGGCTGCAGGAGAATGGGACGTGGCTGTACCTGAGCTGCCTGTCGCCCCTTTACCTGTACGGTCCAGGTGAGTGTGAGTGTAACGTACTCACTCCACCAAACAAACAAGTACCAGAATGCACCTCTCGGGATGGGTACTAACTTGTGTCAGCAGTCATTCTTGAGCACACTGTAGATGGACAGTTTGTCATGAGAGTAGTGTTTCAACGCAGGGGCATTTTCTCATGTCTTGTTTTACAGAACTGAATTGCGGTTGGTGGTTTTTGAGGTTCTGTTTGCATGCCTGTCTCACGTTCATTGATGTTTGATGTGTTACACTTTTAGGGATTCTGGATCAATTGGCAGCAGATCAGTATCGGCAGATATCCCCCTAAAATAAGATTTACTGGCCAACTCGGATATTCCATCATGTGTACACCAAAATATATTTATCAATTACAAATGGAGGACTTAGTTCCAGTGTGTTTTGTTGCATTGCTTTCAATTTACTCCTGACAAAATATAATGGTCGCCTTCTATAAGTGCACAATCCTAGTTGCTTGCTTGCATATTAATTCAAGACAATTATTTTCTTATTTTTTATTTAAATTCACAAAAAAGTGGCCAATAAGTATCTTCTGAAGGTAAACAAATGCACAGAAATATTCACCATAACAATTCTGAAATGTCCTCCTCCTTTCCTTCATGACTCGGAAGCTGATGTTTGTCCCGCCATCTTGCCGACCGTCCCAATACTGTAGGACAAAACAAAATAAGCTGCCTCATCATCTCCTTCATAGCAGCTTTGCCGGAGGAAACCCCCATACAAGTCGCTCCGCCCAACTAAATTTTAAGATGACATCAGCAAAAATAAGAGACATTGCAGCGAGGATTGTAATTGTAATTGGCATTGGCTGACTGTCCTCAAAGAAATATAAATAAGAAAATAAATTCAGAACATCACCAGTGGTTTTGTTTAACGTGTTTGCATGGATTTGTGGAAAAAAGATCTGACTTTGGCTGGGGTTTTTTTGTGTCCGATCCAGGTTCTTCTGTTCTCCACCCGCACCCAAAGAAGTCCGACCACTGAAGTCATGAATGTCTCCTTTCACCTTACGATCCCCAAACCGTCCATGCTTTGCACCCATGTGTACAAGTGCACAAAGGAATATCACATAGAAGTATTGAATTTTTGATGACGTCCTTGATTTTATAAATAAATTATTTTTTAAGATTTTCTATTGATTTTTCTATTCGCTGTACCTCAGCATTGTAAAGGTCACTCCTAATAAGTTGCTTTTGTTTTTAAATAGTGCTATTTGCTATTTTTCTACCTAAGTTTTATACCCGTTTATGCTCTGTAAATAGGTCTGCTGATGGCAACATTGTTCATCGTTCATGTGTCCAAATGTGTAATGCTTTTGCACTGGAAGGCTCAACATAGCTAATCGGTGTGTAAATGTACAAAGGTGAACTCTGTTTTTAATGATTTCTATTATTGATGTTTCTACCATAAAATTAATAAATATTTTAAATGTGATAACAAAATGCCAGAGCATTGTTTGTCTTTCATTGGGGCTCTTAATTCATACTCTTCTTGGGGTGGCCAGGCATGCCTAAGGTGGTGTTATATACACATTTTTCAATTTGACAAGCAAAATGAAAGGGTTTTTTGTTTTTGTTTTTTTTAAATCAGTTGGAGATATCCCACAGACCCCTCTTTACCTACGGTTCAGAGTCGCTCCTCTTGGAAATGAGAGACTATTTTGTGCTCAAGCTCACTGACCTGAAAGTCAATTAACTGACCCTCAGGTCAAATAACTGAGATGCTGATCATGTTATGTAATGAAGAAGTAACTCTTAATATCTGAGCCCCAGCCAATGATATTCTGATCTTCCACTGACGCTCATTGCCGCGTTGGTCAGAGGATGCGCTCGTTTAGCAGTCCTGTGACGCCGGGTTTTCAATTGGACGGTTTCCATTGGTCTGAATGTAAGATTCCGCCCACCCCTTTTCCTTTAGACACCAAAACGGTCGCACTTCGTGTTATCAACACTGAGTGACGCACGTCCTTTGCGTTTCATTACAGCGAGGCTAATGCTAAAGCTAACACTAAAGAGGGGAGTTAAATGGTGTGTCGTAGGTTGTGTTGTGACACTTTATCTCTTGTGAAATAGACCTGGCCCGTGTAGAAGACCTCGTTTCAATCTTCTTGTATTTGTCTGGGATGTATGGATGGATAGTTGACGGAATCTCGTCGCTCTTTGAGCCCATTACGGGGCAAAACCCCAGCGAGTGGCCTAGGAAGGGTAACGTTAGCGGGGAGACACACACGCGAGCTGGCGTGACAGTGAGGGCACAGCAGCAAGACAACCACGGTAGACCGGCGAAACGTAATTACCAGAGGTTGGTTATTGAAAATATCGGGCCATTTGAGTAAGATAGCTAACTGTTTTCTAACGTTAGTTGAATATTCAGTGCTGCCTTAACTCTGTTATCCGCTAGATCTGGTTACCAAGCTAACAATACGTTACCAAGTAGTAAGTTACGAGGTTAGCTAGCTAATGTCAGTTGGCTGGCATTGGCTGATTTAACTGTCAAAAACTAAGCTTGCCTCTTGATAGCAAGCTGTATATGTATGAATTTCATTTTTGTGCCATTCTTCATTGATAACAGTTTATTTTATTCTGTTTCAGCGTTTATGTCGCAGACAGTGTTTGTCAGAGCGAGCAGGTGGAGGTGAAAAGATGTAGGCGAGGTGTGTAAACAAATAGTTTTGCCATCATTTCTGAATTCTCGAACAAATGCAAATGTGGTGGCAGAAGGGAATATAATGATTGATTTGCTGCCTCTTGTGTTTTAGATGTAGTTATTAGCTTTGTGAAGAAGACTGTGGCAGGAGTAGCGGGTCTGCTCAGACTGCGGAACCCACTAACCAACTGCGAGAAGCATAAACATTATGAAAACACCCAGGTTTGTGCTCTTTTTTCTCTGTCATTCAGACACACATTTGTTCCTTGAACTGCTTACACATCTATATGAAAAGATTGAACAGTGAACAACTGCTTTCAGCTATCCCATAGATTTTGTGTAGACGTTGGAAAGTATATCAGGAACAATGCACAATTCAGTTCAATGCTCTGGCTTTACAATCATTTGTATTATCCTACTTGAATCATATCGCATTGCCTCCTTAGATCCAGCCTGTTACCCTGATGGGGATAGATGAGCTCCACACCTCATGGATGAACAGTTCTGACTGGAGGATGGGTAAGCAAAGACAACTGTTACTGCAGGAGTAGTAGAATTATAGTTTTGGGGGAGAAAATTATCCTTTTATATATCTGACTCAATCACATGTTCTGCTATTTTTTTTTTCTCTCATCCACACCCTTCTTTGCCTTCTCATCCTATTCCCCTCCCATTTCCCATGTTTCATTTGGTTGGTCTTTTTCTTTCTCTGCAGATAAACCAATGGGTGGACTGAATGAGAGGGAGAGGGGCGGTAAGAATCTCTTCCAGAGCTCCTCACCTCCTTTGATGAGGAAATACAGGCAAGTGGTCTGATGTTTGAGTTTCGCTTTATTTATCCAATACTGTACTGCCTTTCACTCATCCACTTTCCTGTGTTTAAAATTGTAGATCTGTATGCAACCACGCAAGCATCCATGTCTTATCTAAGTAGCATATTTTGGCACTTGTAATGCTCCCCGACTAATATATATTACCCCTCTGACTCCAGTGGGGCAGGGCTGCCTACAGGTATTCCTGACAGGGGGAAAGACAGAGAGAGAAGAAGTTCCCTTCAGCTGCTGCCCTCTAGGCCGGCTCTGAGGGTAACCAACCCAGACCTGACATGTAATGGCCTCGGACACAACCGCTGCTACAAGCCCAGTCTTACAGTGGAAGAGGTAAAATACACAGTCAGTTGACATAATGGTTGGATTTATACAATGGTACTTTATAATCTTGTATCATTTTTATGTTTTATTCAGTTTGACATCTTGCGTCTTCTTAACGCTACGCTGTGTGACATTTATGTAAACATACACCTGTCTTATCAACCTAAAGAACTGGGGCTGCAGCAGAGAAGAGCATCCCCTCCCCTCTGTTTGAGATGCCATAGATTCGCCCTATTTGCCCAAATTAAACTCTTGTGTCCTGTATGGTCACTGGCAGGAAATCTTCACTGTGCACAGGAAGTGACAAATTGAAACTTTAACAGTAACTTAACCCCAAAACCCAAATCTGTGGTGAAGCCTGACACCTAATGGTGAAAAGTAAGGTACTGAACTGGCCATTTGCTATTGGCTGGTCTTTGCTCCCAGGTGATGTCACCTTCTATAGAGTACAACAGGTGGTGACATTAACGCATTACATGGTTTCTGGGTATTTAAGCCTCAAAATTCAACCAGTTGCCTCCATTTGGGGCTGCCAACGTGCAAAGTTGCCTAGTGCAGTTTTAAGTAGTACTTAATTTAGTAGTTTTACAAAACCAAGAGAATCACCTGATAGATTGAGCATTGATTGAGCTTCAAGACTCTTCATACCCTGTGGCTTTGTTGGACTGCTACTAACCAGTTATGTGTCTGGATTCTTCCTCTAGGCCATAAAGCAGAATAATAAAGAGCATTACAGGCGCTTGTTGGAGATGGTGACGGAGAAATACAGCAAAAGCCAACCGCTGCCTTTCAACCAAACAAAGCCACAAGAGTGAGTGTAAACCCAGTATTCATGTGAAGATATAAGAGTCAAATTTCTCTAAGATCCATCTAACAAAATGTCCCAAAATCATGAGCCGATCAGTCCCCTCAGATTCTGATGCCTCTCCCTTCTTTCTTTTCTTTGCTACCAGTGAGTCACTTCTGCAGACTGAACACAGAGCTGCTGCTTCGGGAAGAGCCTGTGAATCTGTACCCAGGAAGGCAGGACACATTGCAGGTAAACACCTCTATTCACCATAATATACTCCAAAGAAACAGCTGTGAGTCTGTAAATTAATGTGTACTATTAATAATGCTTTCCATTTTGGTTCTTGAAATGCTACTTTTATTGCAAAGTCACAACACAGCAGCACCAATGAGAGATTGTTCTTTCTATCAACCATTAATAGACTCATTATGTTAATGGGTCGCATGGGTGTCACAAAATATGTTATAGCTCCCAGTTGGTTGTGATTACCTCCCATTTGCCTGTGGGACAGTTTCACAAAGATGTAACCCACTAACTAACTTAACCCCACTAATTAATAACTGACTAATAACCTTGCGCATCTCTCTCTATTGCACAGCTACCCCAAGTGTGTTTACATGGAGGAATGCATCTGTAACCAAGGAAGCCAAAGACAGGTTGGTGTGTGTGTATATAGGTGTGTGTGTCCTATTATGCATGTTCATGAATTATGATTATTTTTCTAATCTATATGATTCGTCTCCAGGAGGGGTGGCATGAGCTTCAGTAAGACGTTCAGTGGAGTTTATGAGGACACGCAGCATGTCAGATGTGGAAAGGTGGTCATCTCTCTTTTTCTCTCTCTCTCACATGTAAAAGTCTTCATTAAGCTATATGAATGGGGGAAAAGGAATACCATTATTTCTGTAACATCAACCGTCTCCCCAGCAGAAACAAGCAGCAGAGTTGGACCTCTCTACAGAAGTAGCGACTCGTCTCAATCTGGTGGACAGGGAGACTCCTGCTCTCACCCAGCCTGACACACATTGTGCACACACAACCCATACACGCCACATCGATGACGACCTACCTAGACTGACTAAGGTGAGATAAAATGTTTGCATGAGTGAGATTTGTTCTTACTGTGTGGAAGAAAGTATACATGCTACGGATGGGACAAAATTTCAAAATTCAATTTATCACAATACAAAGAAGTGACAATACATATCGTGGGGCAGAAAAATATATCGCAATATTAGCTAGATTTTATTCTTCTGTAGTAATCACAAATGAGACGGCTTGCCCATCACACTTTCACAAGCTCTCAGTGACATTTTAACATTTTTGTTTACATTCTAGCAAGCCAACGCCATTGCTAGAAAAATCTGTGGCTCAGAAATAAACCTAATTCTGTACAGTCATACTTTGTTGTCATTTAACTTTTATTTATTACATCGTATCGTGGTTCAATCGTGAACCTCACATCTCATATTGAATCGTATCATGAGATAAGCATATACAATACTAATACATACTTTTTCTTTTGGTCATGTGTTCACTGTGTGTGTGTGTGTGTGTGTAGGACATGGCAGCGGAGGTGATTCGTGCTCTGGCTCAGAGTGACCCAAATCTTGTTCTAAGTGCTGCTTTCAAACTCCGCATCACGCAGAGAGACCTGTCCACCCTGCAGGAAGGCAGCTGGCTCAACGATGAGGTACGATGTAGTAAGAGCACGACGACAATTTTAAGAGGTTTAAGTAGGGCTGGGCGATAAATCAATATTATCGTTTATCATCTTTCGGTGAAATCATATGGTGATTTTGGGATATCGTGACACAATTCTGCTGTCTAAATTGATGATAACAAGCAAATTTGATTTAAAAACTGACAAAATGAGATGTGAAACATTTTAAGGAATATTTGAAAATTTCAGTTTTGTTAGATATCACACCTAATATTGCCATTCGGTTCAATGGGATGAACATTGATTATTTAATGTGATTTTGCATATGTGAGCCATATCGTGATTATATCGATATTGGAAAAATCCTTACGACTATCCTGATATTAATTTCAACCACATCACCCAGCCCAAGGTTTAAGTATATACTGTATGTGATGTCAAGTATGATTTATTTCAATTCAAATTTAAATATAAGTACGGTCGGGTATTTATATTGCATTTTGTGGCTCATATTATATTTCCTCCGCCAAGGTGATCAACTTCTACCTTTCCCTGGTCATGGAGCGGGGCTCTGGCCAAGCAGCAGGATTGAAGGTCTACTCCTTCAGCACCTTCTTCTTCCCCAAGCTACGGGGCGGGGGAGGGGGGCAGGCTGGGGGCCATGCTGCCGTGAAGCGCTGGACCAAGGCTGTGGACCTCTTTCAGTATGATCTCATACTGGTCCCCCTGCATCTGGGCGTCCACTGGGCCATGGCTGTGAGTCAGAAAGTTCAGAACCACAATTACTTGCTAGATTTATGATTTGTTCCCTTATTTGTTTTTTGTTTTTTTACGTTTTTAAGTTGCTGCTTCTTGACATACGTTTTTCCATTTTTGACCTTTCTCTTCCTCCAGGTGATAGATTTCAAATCCCGGACAGTGAAGTCATACGACTCGATGGGCCAGAGGCATGATGACATCTGTAATCTCTTACTGTGAGTCTTCATCTCAAGTTATCCCACCATCATGAAGGCGTTTGTCATAAAATGCCCTGATTCTTGTGTAATTGGGGAAAATGACTTCATTGTGCCCGTTTCCCAGACTCTACCTGAAGGAGGAGCACAAAGCCAAGAAGGGCCGAGACCTGGATAGCACCAAATGGACCGTCGGCAGCTTGAGGGCCAATGTAAGTCAAAGTGGAAGGAATGACATCACATTTATCTGGGTGAAATGTGTCATCCTGTCCTGTGAGACTAAATGTACACTGTGCATTCCTGTACAGGAGATTCCCCAGCAGAAAAATGGCAGTGACTGCGGTGTTTTTGCCTGTAAATATGCTGACTATATCGCAAAAGGAAAGCCCCTCAGCTTCAGACAGGTATATAGGTTCACCTGTAATATAATGCATCTTCCACGCATTGTTTTTTACAAACACTGAAGGGAACATCTGTCTCTTTCTCCTTAGTGCCACATGCCACTCTTCAGGAAGTTAATGATTTGGGAAATCCTCAATCAGAAGCTGCTATAGAGGAACACAACAATCTTCTATCAATCAACCACCCAACAACACAGACTTTCTCAATGGGAGCAACATCTGTGTACAGTGACTACAAGACAATAAATGGGCCAAAGGACTGGGACTTCAAACTCGAACCCAGTCTCTTTGTTCTGGTCTCTAGAAATCAAACACTAGTCTTACTAGTTGAGTATGTCCCTTTACCTGTCAGGGACTTATTCACACCTAGTACTAATCTCTGAGTTGTAATTGGAGACATTATTGGGATGTGAGAAACGTATGTCTTTCACAGGCTATGGCACTACTGACTGAATGGCTTTTTTTATATTTTGACTTTGGATTGTTAGTTTTACTGTTCAAATACTGCCTGAAGTGCCTTCAGTGGATTAATCCTCTTGCGCTTAGCTCAACCTTAAGAGTATAATTTTGTCTATTTTGGGAAGCTACGTAGTAGCATACAACTCAAGATGTGTTTTGAGGAGCTTGGTTCTTATTTGACCGAGGCTTTGATTGAATCAAGCAGTTTCTGTTTCAGTTTTAGTGGAATATGATTGGACGAAATGATAGATCAAATCCCTCCCTTCCAGATCTTGTTGCAGACAGACAAATGCATGGTTGGGCGTTTGTTTATAGACATTTATTTTGCTGTAAAGTTTACAATTATTTATGTGCAGTGATTGGATGAGAAAGTTTTGTGGGTGTGTGTGTATAATTATTTTTTTGTTGCCATGAATGGAGCATACAGTATATAGTTACTTGCTATTTCCCCATAGCTAATATAAGGCTCTGATGGTCCATAAATTATTTCTGTGATCATACTGCACAAAGCTACTTAGGGCTACTACATTGACCTGTATACAGAATAGCAAACTACTGTACACACATGCATGTTTAAATCCATGCTAAAAACATCTGTGATATTTCCTGTAATAAAGTATTTCATTTTGTATGTCCAAGTCCAATTATATTATGTGTAAGCATGATAAATACATAAACACGCAATGATTGATGCAATGAATGAGAGTAAACACTACACTCGTTTAATTCCAGTTTCTTTTCCCAGCCTTTTTGCATTTCAGTGCACATCTATGGGAATGTAGTGTTTTGTGTTTATAAATTCCGTTCAACCTCGGCTTTTTTAACTTGTAACTGACATTTTTTTCTAAGAAGTTTGTGTTTTCTCCACTGAGATAGCTGATGTGTTGTGAGCGTTCTGGCGCAAACTGGCTGCCGTGCATCACCCAGGTGGGTGCTACACATCGGTGGTGGATGAGTTGAGTCTCCCCCCCATATGTGAAGCACTTTGAGTACCTAGAAAAGCGCTATATAAATGTAATCAATTATTATTATTAATTAATTATTACTCTACACTTTTGATTTGAAGTACAAACAAACTTACGTTCAAGGCCAGCGACCCAAAGCTCATACTTCGTAGTAACCAGAGCCATTGAGATGCAGCTAAAAGAGCTTTGAGCAGCTGATGGCAGCACATTCTTCACCAGCACAAGGTAAAGAGAGAAGAGAGACAGAATATCTTTTCAGAGAGAGAGGCTGTCAGAGGCCACGAAATGGAGTCGCATGAAGAAAAGCTCCAGAGAGAGAAGGACCAGGTGCAGACCATCAAGGCCTATGAGAAGGAGTACGAGGCCCTCCGCGAAACAAATTGGAACCCCTGCAAAAATATTTCAGAGCATGTCTGGGCGCTCAATGCCTCTGACGTAGAAACGAACTCCACAATTTGAGAGCCACTATGCTGCAGCTGGACAGCAAGTACGAGTCCTATTAAAAGGAGAACGAGGCCCTCCGCAAAGGCAATCTGCCCTTCTGCCAAGAAATTGAGGAACTTAAAGGATCGCTCTGTAGGCAGAAGGCTTTGAGCGCCCTGGAGCAGGCCAGTGAGCTCCATTCAGAAATGGAGGACCTCACAAAGAGACACCCCATTGAGAAGACTGTGCTTATGTCTCAAATACACCAACAGGAGAGCAAGCTGGAGGACTACAAGAATGAGAACAAGATCCTCCAGGAGCAGTTCAGCAAGCTCCAAGCCTATGCAGTGGAGACTTTGAGAGAAGTGCAGGAGCTCAAAGAGCTGGCCGCTAAGCTCAAAACTCAAAAAACGGAGGAGCTGGAAGGAAAGCTGCAGAGAAAGAGAGAGACAGCTTTGAGGGCCCAGGAGGCCTGTAAGGAGGAGGCTGCTCTCTACCAGCAGGTCAAACACAACAGCGCTGAGGCACAGGTGGCCAGCTCTCCAGAGGAAGTTACAAAAGAAGAAGAAAAACTCACAAAAAAAAAAAAGGCCAAGAAGCCGTCCATGCTGAGGAGGTTCTTCAATATCCTGAACCCTAAACGGAGAAGGGAGAAGAAAAAGGAGAAGCAGGACAGAATTTCAAGGCCTGTCAGAAGGAGCTCCTCCAACAAGAACCAGAGGAACTCGAGGGAGAAGGTGGAGTCCACTTCAAACAGTGACTCCTGAGCACACTGACACCTGTGTCAAAAAAATAAAAAATAATGTACTGTATGTTTTATTTCTGTAGAGCGTTTGAAACATGTAACAGTAATTGGATCTATAGCTGTTTTTGTGAAATGAACTGATGACCGACTAAGTTCACTTGCACTCAGGTAATAGAATACGACCACTGTTACCAACTTGGTGACTTTGTCACTAGATTTGCGCCTTTTCTGATCCCCTTGGTGATTTATTTATCAAAAGTGACTAGCGACAAATCTAGCGACTTTTTCTGATCGGAGTTAAGAACCTTCTAAACATTTGGAGTGGGAATACTGCCCTTATTCAAGAGTCTTTGGATAAACTTTGGATAAACTTGCAGATCAACAAGATCAACTTGCAGACTGTCTAATTGCATGTCGCTGGTTGCATCTGAATGCAAAGCAACAATTAAATTTGCAATGCAGTCATACTGAGTGTTGTGAATTCCCCATGTAGCAGAGACCGATCAGTTTACTTTGTGTATAGTTAGGTGCTATGTAAATTACATACGTTAATAGCATAAACTATCATTAATCCTAGATTTATTTACATCTTATCTGGATCAAGCTCATTGGCTGTCATTTGATTATAATCACCTGTTAATTCATTACAGTCACTTTTTACACTACCAGTAAAAGGTTTGGACACACCTGATTGAATGCACTATGTTTTTCATTATCTTTATGTCATTTTGATCTAAAGGCTTATGCTTAAATGCTTGAGATTTGTTTCTTTGACAAATATAAATAGTGAAGTTGATGCCTATGTATGAATTTCTTTCCAAAGCCTTTGCCTTTCCATCAAGGCAAAGGGCGGCTGCTTTAAAGAATCTAAAATAGAAGATAGTTTTGATTTGTTTAACACTTTTTTGGTCACTGCATAATTCCATTTGTGTTATTTCATAGTTGTGATGTCTTTACTATTATTCTAAAATGTGGAAAATAGTAATGGTGGTGTGGTGATGTAGCAGAATACTATGAATAGATGGAGCCCAACTTTTGTAAGAGACCAGGTGGCAGCCTCAGCCTGTGTTTACTCCCCACTGTCACAAAGAATATTCAATTTAAGATTATTTCAAATATGTTGAGGTTATAGCATAATATCCTTAAAGGTATTTATTGCTTGTTTTAAAGGTACAGCAGGCGGGCCAGGTCTCAGGAGCAGGACGTTCTGAAGCAGGGTATCCACGTTCCTCAGGCCCTGTGGCTGGACCTGTGAGGCTTCTCTCTGCCCTGCAGAAACAAACCAGTCTGTCCTCTGACAGTTATAGAGCGCCATGCATTTTCAGCCAAAATCAAAGGTAAACCTCCACAACCAGTCCTCCCTACAATCCAGCCTGCACAACCAACACCTGGCCAGCCGCCATTTCTCCTCCCTGCTGTTCGGTTCCCTGCAGTTAAGTAGTGTTGCAGATGTTGTTTTTAAATGTCTCAGCAACAGGTAGCCCCAGAGCTACCAGCCCCACCACCACCACCGATTCGCCAACGACATACACCATACACCACCACCACGCAGGAAGAGGAAGTCAAGTTATACTTATGACTTGGATATTTTGGTACTTATTCCACCTCTGCCAATTTTTTTTTTTTTACCTTTTCTCCAGTCTTGGCTTAACGTTTTGAGGTAACACAACATGGAATGTGACTGTACATTGGTACATTAGTATAAACGGAACAAGTAAATAACAGTACCTAAGTTGTTTTGTCAATGTTTTTTTTTCTTGTATTGATACTATGAGTGGCCTATATCGTTGTCTTAATTTTATTTGTCTTTATTCACTTTTTGCACTTTTACCATACTTTTCATGCTTTGTTTATAAATAAAGTATTCTTCATTTATAACATTTATAAATTGTTCATTCATTCATTCTTATTCCTTTATTATTCCTTATTCCTTTCCATTTACATTGCTTTATTTATATTAGTATTCTAATGTATTTATTATGTACACATTGTAACAATATGTTCTTAATAATAACAGCAATAATGATGCAACTTAACTGGTTACAGCTCCAGCATTATGGCTCTACAAGTAAAATAAAAAGTGATACAGACCAGTTTCAGTATTTATGGCTCTGTACATAAAAGAAAAGGTTATACAGGTCACAGCTTCAGTATTATGGCTCTTTACTGACACAATGCCCGACCATTTTCTAAATAAGTGTGAAGTGAGTTGCCAGGCGTGCAAGCATTGCATTGCTAAACCTTTAGTCGTGAAGACTAAGGCAGAACGAGACCAGTTACAGGTAAGGTGGCTGACAAGAAGGCACATCAAGGAGTTAGGCCCCTCTTTCTTCATACCATTCACATCTGTGTTTCCACAGATGTGAATGGTATGAAGTTGGCACATCAGGCTCCTTAGAGAAAAATCATGACAGATGTGAAGTGTGTGAGATGGTGGTCAGTGTGACACAACAGTACACAGTACTGTGCAGGCTACACAAACTTGTATTACTTATCAGTTTGCATGACAGTTATGTTGCCAGCTGCCGGTCGAGGTAACTCTTGGTAGTGTCATCCAATCACATCTCGGTCCGCTACCAAGGAGGTTCTATATTAACCAGCTACCAGCAACGCAGCCTCTACCCAGAGCCATTGAGGGTCTCCATGATCCGCCATTGCTGTAAAATAATTGGCCTGATGAAGTGAATGGAGGTGACGCAATTTTTCTCTCAATGGCTCTGGCTCTGCCTCTACCAAGATTCTACCAAGAATTGACCAATCGAAATCCCCTCAGCTATGGGACCAATCAGAGGACGTCTAGCCACCAACTAGGAAGAAAATAAATCGCTAGCTCCGTGTTACAGCCAGCAGCATTACGTATTTGTTAGGCATTTGCCATCTAGCTAACGTTATATGTTATATCAATATGAGCGACAACGAGAAAGATTTCAGGGAACGGGTGAGTTCTGATCATAAGAAAATACCAGTTGCCCGAACGACGTTAAGCTAGCTAACGTTAGCTAGCTAGTTGCGTAGGCAACAGATAACTAATGGTAACTAGAGGCAGTGCAGGTCTGAATCGCCAACAACTTTGATATTGAAAGGATTAGTCTTAATGCTAAGAAAAGACTGTTTCACATAACGTTGGCATTTTGTATGAGAAATCAGTAATGCCAAATCGTATCACGTAAATTGTTCAACCTGGCTAACTAACGTTAGGTAATGTGGGGCTAACAGTTTGTGAGCACAGCAGACCGGTGTGACAGCTGGCCATATTAATGCCGCAAACTAGTTAGCCCACACTTACTGGGGTATCTGTATCATTTACCTTTGTGTTATGTTGAGTTTTGTATCAAATAAATTAGTTCAGGATCAACCAAGAGCATAGCAAGCTAAGTTACAAATGTGTATGTAATCTATGTTATTCTCCTGGTTTTGCTGATGTTTTTTCTTCACAGCCTTTACAAAAACAACATCCCTTATCATCCTTGTTTGTTTTTTTGTTAAGGTTGAGGTTGGAAGAAGGAAAAAGGCGGAAGAAGTTTCAGATGTGAAGTTGTTATTGTTTGATGAAGCTGATGGTGTTGATGCATGCTAATGTATTGACGTTTGGAAGCTGACAGACGCAAGCAAGATTTCCCCACTGCTAGAGTGGTGTAATGGCAGATGGTAAATGGGGAAGAGGAGGAAAAAGAAGTCATAATGTCAAACAGAAGAAAGAAGAAAGGAATGGTTGTTTTGACGTTATGAAGTTAAAGAAGTTATGAAGTTAAGATCAGACGTGTACGGGGGTATGAGTAATTTCCTAATAGCCTGTTATGTTATTACTATAATTCACCCTGTTTCTCTCTCTCTCTCTAAAGCATGCATGACTTTTCCTTTCTTTAACACAAACATCACTGGTCCATAACATGCAGGTTTATTTTCATTCAAACTGGATTTAGCTAAATTAGGTTGTCTCTATTTGACTGAAATATTTCTTTTAATTTTCTGTATGACTTTCCTTAGGCAAACTGTTATAGGCTGATTAAATGTAAAATATTTGTAACTGCTAAATGCCACAGTGCTGTGGACTCCTTTTTAAAGGGTCATGTAGAAGGCGTGAGTGAGGTCCCCTCCTGGCTCTTTATTCCTGGTTGTTTGGCTGCCTGCTGGCTGTAGGGTGTATCTGACCTGTGCGCTGCCTGTCCAGGACTCACGGTCTGGCTCAAGGAGTGTGTCTCCTCGGGGCTCTGGGAAATCCGCCAGCCGCTCACCGGCCCATTCCCCAGCACGCTCCAAAGATGGCTCCCGCCATTCCAGGTCCGAATCTCATTCTCGATCCCAGTCCAAATCCAGGTAAGACAGGATTTAGTTTTAACATACAGTGTGTAATGGGCAGTGTTTTTCAAAGGTGGTTGTAACATGTGGGTTCAAACACTAGAAATTTTAAGCTTAAGTGTATGACGCAAGTGAATGACAGACAGACAGAAGGCTAATTTTATCATATCCCTTCCCAGGTCCCGTTCCCATCGAAGCTCACGCAGGCATTACTCCCGTTCTCCTTCCCGCTCCCACCGCCGGCGTTCCAGGAGCCGATCTCGTAGCTGGGAATACCGCCGACATAGGAGCCACAGCCACTCCCCCATGTCAAACCGCCGCAGACATGTTGGCAACAGGGTAGATCCTGCTACTTAACTGTCATTTGATTTCTGTGGGTTTTTTTTTTGTTTCTTTCTTTTCACACTCCTCTCCTCTGCTTCCTCTCGCAGGCCAACCCGGACCCCAACGCCTGTCTGGGCGTGTTTGGACTGAGCCTGTACACCACCGAGAGGGACCTGAGGGACGTGTTCTCCAAATACGGCCCTCTGAGTGATGTCAGCATCGTGTACGACCAGCAGTCCCGCCGCTCCAGGGGCTTCGCCTTTGTCTACTTTGAAAACTGCGAGGACTCCAAAGAGGTAGGGAGGATAAGATAGATGCATGTATTTTCACTCATGTAAAGGTGATTCTTTACCCTACACACAGCAAGTCTGAGATGAGTTAAGAATCAGTGATTTGCTATCTGATCAGAAGTCTGTAATCTCAACTGCCCTTAAAATTTTTAAGTGCTCAGAACAGTTCTGGCTTCTGTGTGTTCCAATATTGCACACCCCCCAAGTACCTAAAAGGCACTAGCACACTTGTTTTTTAAGTGTAAGAGAAGATGAGGTGAAGAAGTCACTGCAGACTGCCCCATTTTTAACAAACATACCCATAGATAATATACATACGCAATAAGATGCAAGTTATGTCTTCGCCTTATGAGACACAAGGTCCAGCTCTATGTCGCTGTGCCTCTCTCAGGCCAAGGAGCGGGCTAATGGGATGGAGCTTGATGGCCGCAGGATTCGAGTGGATTTCTCCATTACTAAACGAGCCCACACTCCCACTCCTGGAATCTACATGGGACGGCCCACATAGTGAGTGTTGCTCGGCCAGGCGGCTTGGTGTTTGAGAGCAGGGATGTTTGTTTTTTTTGGAACGTGCTGACTTTTGTTGCTGTGATACCCTACCAGGTGAAGGTAACCTCTCCCTTCTGTGTGTGTTTGACAGTGGCGGGGGGCCCAGCACATCGAGGCGTGCGTCTAGGGATTACGACAGGGGCTACGACAGAGGCTATGACCGCGGCTATGATCGCTATGACGACAGAGACTATTACCGATCATACAGGTGTGTTCTTCCCCTAATGATGGCCTGTTTGTCCCAATCTGCTGTTGACCCTGATTGGTCCCATGGGTGATACTAAAGGCCTGAGTTGTGTTTCTGTTGCTCTCCCCACAGACGCAGATCTCCATCTCCTTACTACAGCTCTAGAGGGGCCTACCGCTCTCGGTCCCGGTCACGGTCCTACTCACCACGTATGTTTAAACTACGATTTTGACTATTAGTTGGCATCAGAGATCAGTTTTGATTTGCTGCATATAGTTAATATGAAATTACAATATTCATGTAGGTTTTGCACATACTTCCTAGTACTAGAACACTTTACATTATGAATTGTTTATTGAAGTTTAAATATTTTATCAGCAAAAACAATAAACCAGATATTTGAAATATGTCTATGCCTCTTGATAAGGATCTAGTCCACCATACTGTAGTTCTCTGCTGAAATGCCTCTCATGTTTCCACAGGTCACTACTGAGCAGAAAGGAAAGATAAGTCATCGACAAATTTTAATATTATTGTTTGGGGGCTTGTTTAATTTTATGTCCTGACCAGATTCAAACAGTTTTTTAAGCTGTTGTTTTATGTAACATTTTAAGTAACTAATGCAATCATGGTCCTAAAGGTACACTGTTTGGGTTCACATGAAACCATTTGTAACAATCACAAATGCCATTTAAAAGAGGGCTGGTCAGTATTTGCTAGACTCAACAGGGGTCTGAGCTCATATATTAGCAGGATTCTGTATGGCAAGTTTTTATTACATTTTATTTACATTACAAATTATAATTTTGCTCTGTAGCTGGTTGCTTAAAAACTATGTTGGATCTTTGTGTTGCTCTTGAATATGTTTCAAATGTTCTGTTTCTCCTTAATTTTGTCTTTTCATTTGTGTACTATACAGTATTTTTTTTTTTTGGTTGTATTTAAACAATAAAACATTCTTTGTTCATGCCTTTGTGTTCTGTTGTTTTAATAGTCACTTGTTCCAGCAGTTTCAGTTTGAAGTACCATCAAATATCATTTTGCAGTAGTTCAGATGCTGTTGCTTTTCTTGACACAAAATACAAATATTACTACTGGTACTATACTTACACACTGCCATTCCACCTTAAACCAACATAATGAAGGAAGATACAATACTATACAAGTACAAGCACTCAAGCAGATTCATTCTGACACTTTTGACTCTGAATGATCCTCCCTTCATAATGTACCCTTCCTAAATATTTCCATAGTGTGACAAAGGTTTACTTGCTTTTGGTAAAAACAAAAAACAAGTTCATGTGATAATTGATCAGATCAGCGTTCTCTAAAGAAGAACAAAAGCACTTGAACAAGATACATTATTGGACAAAGACTGAAATTCAGCTCCACAATGTGAACACAGCCTAACACTCTCGATGGGAATAGAAATACTGCATATCTGATGAATGGGATGCAAGAGCCACTATAAAAAGGCCCTAACCTAGAGGTTAGTTGTGCACATGCGTAACCGTGCATGTTCTTTAACACATCTTTTACAACAGCGACCTCTCGTGACTCTACGCGGCCAGACAGGTAGTAGCAGAGTAAATGCTGAAGAAAATGAACACTTACATAGTTGATCTGCATGTATGTGCCGCTGCAGCCTCCTCGCAGATATTACAATAATCCTAATTTAATGAAGTCATTTCGGTTAGTTTCGACATTCCCTGTGCGTTTCAGTTATTCGACCAATCAGAGTCCTCCCACGTCAAAATACTTCCGGTATGCTCTCTGCCTTGCCTTTCCACTGGAACGGCCGGTGTGTGAGCTTATCAGGAGTGTGTACCACGTAGACCATAGGCAAATAACAGCTATAAAGGTAATAAGACTGCTATTTCCGCAGTTAAATAGCCTTTGGGACGTTTTTAATGAGTGGAAAATGTAGACAATATTAACTTGTGTGTGCTTAGTGAGAATATGTGGCAAGCCAGTTGGAGTGGTGCTAGTTAGCTACTAGTGGCTAGCTAGCATGCTTTTAAGCATATGAATGGGGCTGCCTCTATGCACGTTTTCAGTCTAGCTGGCTCATCAGGTTGGAGCCAGCTATATATCCAGACCAGCCTGCTTAGACCAGGACTAACCTATAGAAACAGCTGAGCCACGCAAACTGTCAAAGATCAGGTCAGGTTTTTATGTGGTTGCATGCTTCAGCTGTGGTAGCAATGTTTGGGGACTTGTTGTGCACCTTTGGTAATTCAAATCTAACCAGGGATGGGATGTGGATATAGACAGATCCCTAGTTCTCTTTGCTTTCCCCTGGGACCTGGCTCTGGTTACATGTGTGGTCACAGTTGTATGGTGTCTTTTGAAATGAGTGTCATGTAGTCACTCAGCTGTCTTGCTCTGATAACTCTTGCAGATGCCTCCAAAGAAGGCAGAAGCCCCAAAACAGGCTCCATTAATTGGACGATTTGGAACTTCTCTGAAAATAGGAATTGTTGGATTACCTAATGTTGGGTATGTACATGCAATTAATGATGTAGACAGCTACAAAGCTTGTTAACTAATATGTATTTTTTTAGCACCATTATTGACATTCAAGACTGATTAGGGCACTGCTGACACTCTCCTGACTTTCTTCGCCACAGGAAATCCACCTTCTTCAATGTGCTCACCAAAAGCCAAGCTGCCGCAGAGAACTTCCCATTCTGCACAATCGACCCAAATGAGAGCAGGGTGCCCATTCCTGACGAGCGCTTTGAGTTTCTCTGCCAGTTTCATAAACCAGCCAGGTATGCGTCATGTCAGTGTGTTGCTAATGTGTTCTGGTCGTCGGACGTAACTGGGCCTACATCCATGTATTTCTGTGTAATATTCCCCCTCTCGCTGATGATCCCTCTGTTCTCTGTCTGCCTGTCTTGTCTCCGCAGTAAGGTGCCAGCCTTTCTCAACGTAGTGGACATTGCTGGCCTGGTGAAGGGCGCTCACGCAGGACAGGGACTTGGAAACGCCTTCCTCTCCCACATCAGTGCCTGCGACGCCATCTTCCACATGACCCGTAAGTTGCTGAGTCAGCACCACAGCCCTCACCCCACTGTGTGGTAGCACAAAACTCAGTAGAATGGACAGGTGTTAGCAGGGCCTGTTAGAGCTGTTACCACATTGCTTAAAGTGGAATGCCACCCATTTAAAGAATTCACATGTGTTATTTCTGCGCCCCAGGACAGTTCAGTCAGTGTCTGTGAACGTCACTGGGATGTAAAATCAAGGCCTGCTCCATAGACAATGAATGGGCGTTGACTTTCTGGAGCCATAAGATGCTAAGTTGAGTTATTACATTAAAGTAAAATTTACATTCTAACATTGCTAACAGGTATGAACCATCATTTGGGTGCAAGAACTCATACAAATAAAGTACTTAAAATGAACTGTCAATGATTGTAACTTAATTAGTATAAACTTAGTGAGGTTTTGATATAAGCTCATCTTGGTCTTTTTTACCTCACCTGCACATGTACATTTGTTTCCCTTCCTTTCTTTGGTAATTCTCTTAATATATATATATTTTTGTTTGTATCTTAATATATGCAAATAAACTGAACTAAACACAAAAATCGGTGTCAACAAAATCAGCGCTCCATTCATTGTCTGTTTTACGTCACAAATTCAAGGGGTAGTTCTCCAGTTTCTAGCTTTAAGAAAGAGTGGTGCATGTTGATAAGTTCTGACTGAACTGTCCTGGGGCACAGCAATAACATGAATTTTGAAAATGGGTTACATTCCCCTTTAAGACCAGTCAAAGGCCCACAGACCTCAACAAGTGAGTATTGGTAACAGACCACAGACTGACTGCGCTACTTGTGTGTGTTTTAGGTGCATTTGATGATGAGGACATTATCCATGTGGAGGGTAACGTTGACCCAGTGAGGGACATAGAGATCATCCATGAGGAGCTGAGACTGAAGGATGAGGAGATGATCGCTCCAATCATTGACAAACTGGAGAAGACTGCCGTCCGGGGAGGTGACAAGAAACTCAAACCTGAATATGTAAGTGAAGTGTGTTTGTGTATGTGTGTGTGTGAGCAGTGTGTCTATACTTTGGAGCACACTGTATCCCATTTGTGTCACAAATCTCCTTCAAAGCAGATCATACCAGAGAGTATCAGCCTATACAAACCACTTATAAGCTTCTTCTTCTCGCTTCAGGATATCATGCTGAAGATAAAGAACTGGGTGGTGGAGGAGAAGAAACACATCCGATTTTACCACGACTGGAACGACAAAGAGGTATGATTGTCAATCTGTAAGTGTACATGATCCAAGTTGATTTGTTATTACCGGGGTGTTGTGTGGATCAGTGGACTGTGGGCTGTGTTTTCTCGGTGTGTTGAGTTTATGATTGGTTCATGGCCTCTGTTATTTTCCGCTGCTTGCTTTCCTATTGGGCGGAACAGTCTGATTGGTCATGACTGCGTTACTAGCTTTTGTGATCCTCTGGCAGGACCTACTTCTTATCGAAGCAGTAGGGTTTCACCTGAGAAATTCAGTGCACTGGGTTTTCAGAACTGAACTAGACTTTGCATATTTTCCATGATTTGTGTCTTTCTCTGCAGATTGAGGTGTTGAACAAGTACCTGTTGTTGACATCCAAGCCCATGATCTACCTGGTGAATCTCTCAGAGAAAGATTACATAAGAAAAAAGAACAAGTGGTACGTTTGCTTTTACCTACACCTAACCTGTGTGTCTGCGTGCGTGTGTGCACCATGCATGCTTTGTTTATGTATGTATTTTTATTTATGCAAACGAGCATACATTTATTACATACATACAAAGCAATACACATATAAACATAGATACATAAATAAATGCTAAATATACACATATGCAAAGAAACCTACATCTGAACATGTGCAGAAAGTAAATAAATAAGTAAAGAAAGTAATTAAATAACAGCAATAATAACAATGAATCAGAGGTAATAATTAGAAAATATTGTGGGGGATTAAACGCAAAGAAATAGATGTTCATGTATGTCTGTTCTCTGTAGGTTGGCAAAGATCAAGGAGTGGGTAGACGCCCATGACCCGGGTGCTCTGGTCATCCCCCTGAGTGGAGCACTGGAGTTTAATCTGCAGGACATGTCTGAGGAGGAGAGCAATAAGTACTGCGAGGAACACAAGACACAGAGGTGAGACATGCACACATACACACATTTAATAAGAATCGCTTGACTCGTATTTAGAATCAATTTAAATACCGAAGACATTAAATGTACATCAGTTCCTCTTGGGTTCCTATTGGTGCAAAGTGGTATCGACAGCTTACAGTATCACAGCACGTACTGATAAGACTTCACCTCCAGTGTAATTGGACAATGCGAGACATACTTAAGACAGAACAGTACACATTGCTCAACATATATGCATTCAATATTCTCTTAAGGCTCAGTACCTAATCCAAACATAAACAGAAACTGACAGCAATCAAAGCTTGGGATGAAAGACATTTTCATTGTCAAATTGATTAATAGAACTTGATCTAAGGACTAATATTATGTGACATGTAAATGTTTATGTAAATAAATCATTTCAGTCCATTTTTAAACTGAATAGTTTGTTTACGTTTGTAAAACTTGCACTGTTGTGTAAATTTGAACTGTATTCACAGTTATAATGAGCTCTTAAAAGTTTCACAAATCTTATTTTCCATCAACAAATTAAATTCTCCAATAATTCTGCTAAAATAACCAAACAAATAAATTCCAGATTGGGGCTTTACCCAGTCAATCCACCCTCCACAGATATTTTTTTTTATGCAGGACTTGCTTGAACTGCTCCAACACACAGCTCATTCACTATGTGTGCATCTCTGTCTGTCTGTTGTTAGTGTAATGACCAAAATCATCAAGACAGGCTATGCAGCGCTACAGCTGGAATACTTCTTCACAGCGGGACCAGATGAGGTGCGAGCATGGACCATCAGGGTAAGTGATGTGATCGTAAATAACTTTGTCTCCTTCGTGATTGTCACCGTATCGTCACATCCTGTACTCCAGTATTAACTCCTGATAGATATCTGTGTGAATTAATTGAAGAGCTTTGTTTCAAAAGCCTATATATCCTCCTTGGAAAATCTACAGTTCATCATTTAATATCTCTATAATATAGAAGTGGGAAAAAAAAAATCTAATAATTTTGTCAAAACGAAGGCTTAAGTTACCTACTGTTCTTTAGCGTTTCTAATTTTGTTTTCAAACTGTTATTTACCATTTTGAAATAGTGGGTGTCACTGTTTTCAAATGGTGAATGTTACATTTTTTATAACAAAATTTGTCAAGATGGCAGTGTGTTGATATATTGGCGATTGTGTTTTGAATTGTCACTTTGTGTTCTGCTGTGCTGCAACAGAAAGGCAGCAAGGCTCCCCAAGCCGCAGGAAAGATCCACACCGACTTTGAGAAAGGCTTCATCATGGCCGAGGTGATGAAGTACAACGACTTCAAAGAGGAGGGCAGTGAAAATGCTGTCAAGGTTTGTTTGAATTTTAATCATACTAACTCTAATATATCTGAGTCTCTGTCAATTACTACAAGGACATATTCTGGGAAACATAGTTGAATACTGTTTTTAATTTGCCTTTTGATTTCACTCCCTCTTTCACAGTCTGCTGGGAAATACAGGCAACAGGGCAGGAACTACATTGTGGAGGACGGGGACATTATCTTTTTCAAATTCAACACACCCAACGCACCCAAGAAGAAATAAGGAGACCCGACAGTCAACAGAGGGAGAGCTCAGAATACAGTCTAGTCCGGCCCTTGAGAGCTTACAGTGTCCGCTTGGTTTTCGCACTTCTCTCTTTGAATTTTACGGGAACAAAACTCTCCCTGGTTGGCCAGAAGTCGATCGGTCTCCCAGGTCTGGACCAGGGGCGAATTTCTGTTTAGTTGAAATGTTCAAGGAACCACAGATGAGAGATGTAACAGGAGGAATATAGTAGAATGTTCTATAGGAGCGCACCATACATTCCGATCTGTAATATTTTGAGCAAATTCCCCCCCCCCCCCCCCCCAATTATGTAAAATAAAGAGAGAATGCGAGCCATCACACAGTGTTTGCGCTCAAGACCCGGACTGTGCTGAGTTCTGAGCAGGAGGGATATTATTATTATTTTAGATAAAGCAAAGCAGGCGTCTGTGACAGTGCCTGATCAGAAACCTTGAATGGAGAGTGTTGATTTACGCACAGCTTCTATTGACTTAGTTTGGGGCTCGGGAGACAAACTGACTTCCCTTCACTGTATATCATTATCTTGCAACTACACCCTGCATACCAGACGATGCTTCGTTGTGAACCAACAGAGCTGCAGTATCGCCCTGCGGATCATCTGGCCAGGACTGTAGAGCTTGAAACGCGTCTTCTTTCACCTCTCCTCACTGCCTCCAGGGTTTGAATGTCTTTTCTTTTTTGAGAATACTCACTGACCCCCTTCCACACCAAACATTTTGCCAAATTGAGGACTTAGATAGAAATCCTGCCCTCTTATTGAACTAGACCGAGTTCGTGAGGAATAAGGTACAAGGGAGAAACTTTCAAGATTTTACTGTAAGTGAGCCAGGATCTAACAAAATCATTATTTTGGAAATGCATGTGCTGCGCCTTCACTAATGTGTCCACACTCAATAAAAGGAGACAAACCTATATGATGGCTTTGTGTGTTTCTAATTATTTTTTCCTCATGTCATATACTAAGGAACTGGGTATAAACACGAGGGATAAAGTAAAAAGTTAACATTAGGGGATGGAGTAATGTGCAGCAAAGGATGTAAACATGTGGAAGTTGTATTTTATGTATAGAGGAGAAAATATTCGGGTGGTGGCAAATTGTGAAGCTTTTGACTGAGCACAACAAAAACTTTAATGCCTGCCACTCGTCACAGTTCTGTTATAACAGCACAAAGAAACGCAACTGGATGAAATAATAGCCACTGTGCAGATTCAACATGTGCGTATTTATTTAACAGTAAAAGGCAAAATAAAGTGTAATATTTCGAGACCAACACAGCTGTTTTCCAAGTAATACTAGTACTTATGTTTTCCTAGTATTACTCCGTGGATTCAACTGCATTCCATTTCTGCTCTCGTCCAACAACAAACAGGAAACGCACGTTCTATTAAAAATGATCGACATCTTGGTTGGCCACTGACGTCTCACCTAACCCCTCGATTAGCCAATCGGCTTAGAGAAGAACGGCGGGACTTCCTGTAATGTGATGCAAATTCGACGGTCAAGCTTGTTAGTCCCACCTTTTTGTGTTTCCCGCACCGTCAATCAAAATAGAAAAAAATCGACCCGAATTCACCGATCAACACTAGCCCGCCTTTGATAAAATAATCATGTTCGGAGTTTAGTTGATCAGATAATCTTCCGATTACTACCATTCACGCTATGACTGGTACGTAAACATTTAGCGCATCGAAGCGTACAACTAATCGGTGAGTTTGTGCAACCTATAGCAAAGCAAGCTACGTCTTTTAATCTTTTGCCAGAGCTCTAGTGCTAGCTAGATATGGTTAGCTAACTAGCTAGCTGGCTAGCCACGGAGTTGACAAAGTAAACATTCAATCTGAGCCGAAATCGCCTCAGAATCGTCGTTGCAAAGTTGAATTTCGCAGTCAACTCCTTTTGGACTGAAGAGTGGGGATGCTTTGCGAGCTTTTCTGGGAGGCAAGAGTTGAAGATTACAGAGTTTTGCTCAGTTTCCCCCTCTCTCTCTGCTAGCGCCAGAGCAGCCTTTGAAACAAGGAGAAATGGCGTCCGCGGACGTGGACAGCAGTCAAAGCGAGTTTCTGCAACACGGCGGCGGAGCGGAAACACAGGTATCCGACATTTTAGGTCGTCTTTTCGCTTTCTCCCACCTATGATTGCTGGATGTTATTGAGAGCATGAAGTTCACACGTTTTAAAAAATTTGATGCATGGGGTGAAAGCCGTACACTTCCTGTGTTCCCCTCAATAACGGCCACCCACTTTACCCCTCTAAAACCCGCCCATAGTGGGTAGGACACTGAAGTCAGTCACTTGGGTCGGCTCGCTGAAAGATAGCCCGTGTACCTTGGGCTGGGAGGATGCAGTGGTCTCATAGTGTAGTATGGGAAAGCGTCGATGATAAAAACAGTAGCGTTCACTTCTACAGTAATAGTCACCCATCCCCCACTCCCTGCACTCGACCGTTTCCATGCAGGCTAGGGAGCATGTAACTTGAATGTGTCTTGGTGGTGTAACCAGCTAATGCCTGTTCTGTCGTCGATTCTGTGCATCATCAATCCTGCTTGACTCCCACTTCCTATTATTCACTCTGTCTTTGATGTATCAGCAAATGTCTCTGAATCCGTCAACTGTCTCTCAGACAATAGCCAGGCTGGTTGCTTTTCCCTTTGATCACATCCTGATTTGAGATGAATTACTGTCTCCTTGGGGATTGAGATAGTATGATCTATCCTCATTAATTCGAATTTGTCAATTTTACTCGCAGACAACAGATATGTCGGCCATTCAGCTAACGGGTTCAGACCGATGGGAGGTGTTAACTCCGGTCTCAACTGTGAAGGAAGACCAGGGAGTCGTTCACATTCCAAACTCGGGAATTGTCACGTCCAATGGGCAGTATGTGCTTCCTATTGGGAGTATTCCCAACCAGCCCATTTATGTTACAGCGTCTGGGAATGAGGCCTCGAATGGAGTGTCTGGCATTCAGTATCAGGTAAAAGAAGACACACACACACTTAACCCGCAGTTGGTGTTGTTTACAGGCAGTGTTGCTGACTAGAAGTGTCACCCCTCCTCCAGGTCATCCCGCAGATCCAAAATGCAGATGGAACACTTGCAGGATTCCAAGCACAGGGATTGGATGACGGCACGGGACAGATCCAGCTCATCCCAGATGGCAGCCAGGGCAGCCTTGGAATCAGCTGCGCCACAACGACAACCACAGACCTCCTGACGCAGGCGGGGCAGATCCAAGGCGTGTCATTGGGGGGGTCGGCGTACACCAGCACGGTACCTGTAGGGTTGCCCGGCAACATAACCTTCGTCCCCATAAACAGCGTGGATCTGGAGTCGCTAGGGCTGGCGGGCGCTCAGACGGTCCCTATAGCGACAGGCGTCACGGGGGTAACAGCCGAAGGCCAGCTGATCATGGGCGGCCAGACGCTGGACAGTCAGGACCACGACGCCGGAGCCAAACAGCAGCTAGTGACTGTGGGCGACGGCGGCGCTAACCAAGAGCTCTACGTGCCAACCACCACTTCCTCCTCCACCTCTTCCCATCTTCCTGAGACCATTGATGGCACCGGTGTTCTGACCCAAGCGACTGCCGTGTCTGCGGGCGTGTCCGACCCCTCCTCTTCAGAGAACTTCAACTCCCAAAACCATCTGCAGCAAATCCAGGTCAGAACGCTTCACTGCTTCACAAGCCACATTAAAGCACAATCATGTTGTCTTGCAATCTATTATTGCGCTTGTAACTTTTGTAAATACACAGGATCCAGTGTAACTATCCATTGTGCTGTTAAACTAGGGCAAGCCTCTATGTGGAAACCTGGCTTGAATGTTAGGTCTCGCCCATTGCCTTTTATTCTAACTTATTTTCGTGTTTCCTACATTGCAGGTATCAACTTCCAACGCCACCACTCTCTCCCAGCCCATCCTCCAGCTGTCTGGGGACAGCCAGGCCCAGGTGGCCCAGGGCCAGGATCTGGCAGCAGGCCAGACTCTACAGAGTGTACAGCTGGTCAACCCGGGCACCTTCCTCATCCAGGCCCAAACAGTCACTGCCACTGGACAGATCCAATGGCAGACCTTCCAGGTATGGTATGAGGAGTGTGTAGGAATGTGTTTTTTTCCCAGCTTGTTTAATGTTTTAGGGCCTGGAGAATTACCCAGTGGGGTCAATTAAGTGTGATGTTTTCTAATCATGTTTTTAGGCTCACAGCTCTTATTTATTTCTGTTTAAGATGTTATAGAGTGCTACATCACATTATTATGAGCCAGTTTCAGTGCTGTGCTCAGAACTCTTGTATCTGATCCTTGTGTTGTTCTTTCCAGGTTCAGGGAGTACAGTCTCTCCAGGGTCTCCAGCTGCCCCAGGGCCAGGGCCAGGCCCAGCAGCTGACCTTAGCCCCGGTGCAGACCCTCCCTCTGGGGCAGGCAGGCCAGGTCAGCCTGCCTAACCTCCAGACCGTCACAGTCAACTCTGTCGGACAGGCTGGAGTGCAGTACACACAGGGAGAGGACGCAAACAGTCCAGCTGGTACGGGACACGTACACATACACCCACACACATGATTTATTCATCATTTTCCCTATAATTTTGCTGCCAATCAATTTTTCTTAACAGTTTAGAGATGAGGTTTTCGTGCAAGAGCAGCATTACATTCTTTACTGCTCACCGAAAGAAATCATGGCTGAGTCTCCCTCATTCTCTCCCTGATTCAGACATCCACATAAAGGAGGAGCCGGACTCTGAGGAGTGGCAGCTGAGCGGCGACTCCACCCTGAACCCCAGTGACCTGAACAACCTGCGTGTCCAGATGGGTGACGAGGACATGGAGACGCCCAGCGGGGAGGGCAAGAGGCTCCGCAGAGTCGCCTGCACCTGCCCCAACTGCAAAGAGTCTGGAGGAAGGTGGGTCTCACAAAATACACACACACACACATACACCACGAAGTATTTGTTCAGTAAGTTTGTTCAAAAGTTTGTTTACAAAGTTTGTTCAATAGAAGAAATGAAAAAAAAAATCTTTTCCACATGCTATCCACAGGTGTTTAAAAACCTGTTTAAAAAGTCTGAATCTAAATTAAAGTTTTAAAATGTTTTGAAATGTCTTAATTGCAGTAATTGGCAGTCTTATTTTTTCCACCACATTATGCAGGTTTATTTGCAATTATGTTTTATTGTGATGCAGCTATAAATGTAGTTTTAATGACAGATTATTTTTACATTACATGATATTAAGGGGTACAACAACATGCCAAACATGTTGTGTTTTCATCGGAAGCGCTTTTAAACCCAGTTGGAAAGTCATGTCCCTAAACCTCTTAATTTGCTGGTGTCCTTTTTCCTGTACTGCTCATTTACAGTTTCAGAACTTTGATTAGCAATGAGAAATAGTCTGATTTACCAGCTTTATGTTTCTGTATTTAAGTTGTTAAATTGGGGTTAAATCCAATTGCAGCTTGTTACTGGAAGGTAGCATTTTAAAAAGGCGCTTTTAAAAAAGTATTTAATTTGGCTTTGTGAAACCTGCAGATAACCGGTTCCATGAAAATACAAATAATTAGTGTCTCGCATGTTTTGGCTAATCTTTCATCAGTCCATTGCTGTAATAAATGTAATGTAATAAATATTTTTATTTCCATGTAGAGTGCGCTTTTTTTTTAGTTATTCATTCTTATGTAACAGCTGTAAGAACAGGTGATCAACCATTGTATTTGTGCCTTCTTCTCAATCCCCTCTTCTTCCTCCTCCTCCTCTCACAGAGGTTCAGGCATGGGTAAGAAGAAGCAGCATATCTGCCACATTCCTGGCTGTGGGAAGGTGTACGGGAAGACGTCCCATCTGCGAGCCCACCTGCGCTGGCACAGCGGGGAGAGACCCTTCGTCTGCAACTGGATGTTCTGCGGCAAGAGGTTCACCAGGAGCGACGAGCTGCAGAGACACAGGAGGACACACACAGGTGAGACGACGTCACACAAGTCAGCGGCATGTTTCAGATCACCTCCTAGAACAGTTTTACAGACAGGCTTTTATAGATGTTAAATTACTCTCTGGTATTTTATGTTTTTTTTTACTGTTGTTTTAAGTGTTTTATTGTCTGGAAAGCATACAAGTAAAGCTAATGAAGGCATGTCGTAATATGTTTAGAGAGCAGTTTCCAATGGTTACGAGGGCCATGCACCTGTGTTGGAAGAGTGACCACAAAAGCAAAGATTGTAATGTTATCACCTCTTCCTCCCTGATAAAACAGAGTGAAAGGAATACACCCAAGTTTTTAGGAGATTGTTCCTTGGTCAGCTTATCTGTTAAGAGATGAGAACATAGACACCAAAATCATTCATCTGTCCCCAGTAGATCATTCACTCCAGAGCTTCATGCTAACACTTTAGCATACACTGTGTTGAGTGATAGTAGGTGACTAGCATTATCTCAGAAGTGAGAAAATGAGAACAACTCTAAAGCTAAATGGTAGGTAATTTTGAATGATATGCAGTTAAGTCTGGCAGTTTTGTGTAGGAGATTTGTAAAATTTACATGGAATATGATGCAAAAAAAATTTTGACCAAAGGGACTACTTTCCCTGTGTCCATAGAAAGTAAAGGAGAGTGTGTACAGCTAAAAATCACTGCACAGCAGATGAATATGTGGCTGCTCAACTGAAACGATTCCAAAAATAACCCTGGCTACATCAGCTGTATTGAGTTAATGACTACTTTGGATAACGCTAGTCGCCTACCATCACTTAGCATAGTGTTTGCTAAAGTGTTAGCACGGAGAGCTTCGAGTGAATGATCTACCGGGGACACATGAATGATTTTGGTGTCTATGTTCTCATCACTTAACAGGCAAGTTAACCAATGGGACAATCTCTCAAAAACCTGGTTTAATATCTGTACCTCGGGAGGTTGTTCAATTCATAAAATGTCATTCCTCCAACATTGCGGCGTGTCCCTCAACACTGTCTGCCAGGCCTTTATCATGGCTGCTGCTGGCATGCGCATGAACGCTTAGATGTCACACGTCGCCTGTGAAGCGTTGATTTGTTCCCACTCACTGTTTGATCCGTGGGCTGTGCTTGTACGACAGGAGAGAAGAAGTTTGTGTGCACAGAATGCTCCAAGAGGTTCATGCGGAGCGACCACCTGGCCAAGCACATAAAGACTCACCAGAATAAAAAAGGCGGAGTTTCCTCCTCCTCGTCTCCGCCCCCCACCGACACCATCATCACCGCCGATGGAACCACGCTCATCCTCCAGACAGCCACCACCCACGACCTCGTAGGCAATCAGGAGATCCCCTTGCAGCTGGTCACCGTGGCGCCCGGTGAGGTCATGGAATGAGGCGGGCTGGGGGTGTGGCTTATTATGAACTGGCCTATCACAGGGACCTCTTGGGCTTTTCTCTTCCCCTCTTACTTTGTTTTTTTTTTTTTTTGTTTTTTACATATGAATATATACGTAAATATATATGACAAATATATATATTTTAAGTAAGAGTTATCATGACTTTATGTTTGTTTTTTGCAGTCTTTTTATAGGCGGGCAAAAAAAAAATAACATTAAAATGTGGTTGCTATGTACACACGCGCAAACACACACACACACACACACACGGAGGAGAACACGCATAGACACTCAAACACGACATGAACACTCAACACAATGAAATGCCTTATTTTGTATCATACTCTTGTATAAAATGCTGGAGGTGCATGTGTTTTTTTTAAAGCTTTGCGGATGATGTAACTGTAATGGAGATAAATGTGTTTGTCAAATGATGATGAAAATGATGGGAGTTTTTTGGAAGAGGGAAAAGGAACTAGTGTGCCTCTCCGGGACGATTGACTTTTAATCGTGTCTGGAGAGCTGTGAGGGGGTTGAAGACTGTTTGAAGCAGCATGGCATCTGCATTGGACTGTCGCACTGCCGCCGGCACGAGTTAGCGCTTTGTTTAAACGTGCGGCAGCAGTAACACAATCACCGACAGCCTACAGTACAGTACAGTTATATTGATGTCATGCCGTGTTGCTTCAAGTAGAATTGATATTAGCTGGCGGTCAGAGTAGGACGACAGTGCCACTGTTAACTGATCTAACGTTGGTTTTGTGTTTTCCACCCCGAAGCCCTTCCTGGGAATGGGGGGGAAAGATGCAAGTGGCTCTGAAAAAAAAAAAGGGCAACTTCTTCCAGTATCTGGTCAGTGTGAACAGAATGTCTCGCTCATCTGTCCTCACGAGCACACCGTCCGTTGTGCTTGCCCAAGTCTTCATTTTAAATGTCTTTTTATTTTCCTTTTCACACACTTGTTCTGTTGTAAATTCAGCATTTGTATTTCAGTTTTCCGTGTCTCTCTTTTGCCAGTCTGGGTGTCGTCTAAATCGAGCCTCACGGTGGCGATCATAGAACGAGGAAACGTAGAATGTTTACCTCTGAATTCCTGCAGGGCTCTTGTCATTGTCGACTCCATATGGTGGCAGGAAGAAAAAAACAAAACAAAACATGCACCGATGTTTCCATGTGAATAACAGTGAGAGACGTATGCAACAAATCAATGAGCTCGTGCGGAGGTGTTGTCATTCCAGTTGGATCGTGCGGATGATGTGGAATTACAGGTTTTTGCAATAACTGTTCTGTTGGTAATTCTGGCCAGATGTCACTCAGTCAAAAGGAAAACAATCATGCCATTGTTATTTTTTTTTTTTTATTTTAATTCATGTAATCTCTTCCTCAGTTTGTCCATGTTTGTAGCATTCATTTACATGTATATTATCTTATTTTCACATTGTTTATAGAAGCCATTACTTAGTTAACTGAATCTGTTGTATCAAAACCTTATTTTAAGTGATTTTTTTTTTTTTTTAAGAATTTGTGTAAAATTTGAATGTTACTTTTTGTAAAACCTTTTTTCAAATGGATCACAATAAAAGTCTGAAACCTTCCAGTAACAAGCTGCATGTGTGTGGAGGCGGCGGAGACTGCCAACCGCCCCGAGGCTTTTCTCTTTCAATGGCAACAGAATGGATTTACTGAGCTTCATCTGGAAGGTTCCTGGATGATATGTGCAGCAGCAACACACAGTATATAGATGTATACAGACCAGAGAAACTACTTATCTTAAGCCAGACACTATACTAACATGAGCAGAAATGCCTTTACATACATTTAAAGGTGACACACTGAACCACGTGGAATTGGGTACTTAATTTTGGGGAATTTATTTAACAAAAAAAATGACACCTAACAGTACAGGTAGCCAAAACAAAGATATACAGAGCAGTTGGATGATCATGACAAATCCTTGGATATTTTTTTTTTTATTACTGAACAGAAAATCTGATTTTTGTTTGGGACCAAGCTCTGATCTCATGACCGCCCTTCCCTAAACACAGAGCGGCAAATGTACAGTATATGATTGAATTAAATAGAAGCGGCCCTTTCTTCAGATTCATGTTGCGTCCATATAGCCTGAAACATCTTTCCCTGAGAGTTACACTGTGATATCCACTTTCCACAGGAAACTGGGGATTCAATCGAGCCTGCCCGTTTTTTGTTTGTTGAATGTACACATTAAAAACCAGTCCATGAGTGTAATTATTGTAAACAGATCTAAACAGTGTTCTACACATTTTCCACCTCAAACTGTCATACTTATTCCCTTTATTTGTTGCTCAGTGTCTGGTATGATAGTGGTACAACACTCCATGCCATCTCTATAGCCGGAGATGATTCTTCACAACAAATATCAATCTGTGAACGGGTCTACAACTGCATAAAATATGCAATATCCTATGTGTATTTGGACGCAACATTATTTTTCCATACTCGTATTTTCACACATTTTAAGAACAGAAACTGAGCAAATTTGATTTCCAATGATTTTCCAGACCTAAGTAGGAACCCTGTGTAAACTATACAACTGTCAGACAACTGTCAACTACAACCTTTACCTAACCAGAGGAAAGCCTAGCATTTGTTTCATCTCAGTGAGTGAGTGGAAGTGGTTTGAGGTGACCTCAACCTTCCTGCTGACAGATGGTTGGTTTGTCACATAATTAGGCCGAAGTTAACCAGCGGTGAGGCTTTCTCCAGAAGGATTATAATCAAATGGATTCATCCCCTTTTGTGCTTTGAGCCGCAGCCAAAAACAGGATTTCCAATCAGTGCAAACTTACACAGACCAAAATGTATTACAGGGGGGAAAAAAAAAACTCATATTCATGATTTGTTTCACAAATACATTCTCACTGCCCACACACACACACACACACACACACACACACACACACACAAAACTCTTAAACTGCCTTCACACCTGACCACTCTAACGCCCCTTCACACTGTATAAAAGAACAGAAAAAAAAGAATGTTTCAACCACTCTGGACTGGTTTGTGGTCAGTCTTTCAGCAGTCAGCCATGGAGTCTCTCCACGAAGCAGACTCTTTAAACAGAGTCCAATTCACCGCCTCATCACAGCCTCTGCTGGATCCTCACAACTCTGTGTGACCATCTGAGAGAGGGAGGCAGAGATGCAGAGAGAGAGAGGGAGAGAAGGAGGGAGAGAGACAAAGAGAGAGGGAGAAACAGATTTGTCAAGTTGATTGATTTGTTTATTTTCAGGCTCATTAATCAGCAGGACATGGTTAGTGTTCAGCGGGAGACAAGAAGGGAGAGAAGGGGAGGTGAGAGCGGGTTCAGACACATGAAGTTTTGTACATCTTCTCGTTTCTATATAAGTGTACGTTCATTCACTGTACCTCCCTACTGTACGTCGGTGTGTGTTTAGTACCTGTGTGTTGCTGCTGTGCTGTGGGGTTTTCTGGCGCTCTCTCCTGAACTCTGGTCTGCAGCCGTTTGATCTCCTGGTCGTAGTCGGTCCACTCTGCCACGATCCTCACCGCCGCCTGCAGCTTGGGCTCCTTGGTCATGGGGTTGTTACACTATGGAGATCGGGGGAAAGAGGGAGAGAAAAAAATGGGGAGGAAAGATCAAATAAACTATGATTTTTTTTTACAGGCAGTCAGAAAAAAATAATCATTCTGTCACTCCTTAACTCTTTTTCGAGCACTTCACGCTTAAAGCTGCACTGGGCAACTTCGAACGTCGGCAGCGAGAGCTAATGGTTTGGAAAATTTGAAATTCGCTACCCAGAAATCATGTAATGCAACATCAGTAAACTGCACACAGCACGCTCATGTTTACCAACCCGGCCGCTCTGTGAGGCTTCATACCAAGAGGAAACCAAAGAGACAAGAGAGGAAAAAGTCTAATGTTGGTGAGTCCAGCTTTATCGCTCGCTGCTGTTTAGGAGACAGTTTGTATTTCGCTGTTGAGTTTTGATTAATCGCTTCCCGTTGGTGTAGAAGTGACAACATCCGACACCAGAATTTCAATAAGGCAAATCTATAGTGTCTCAATTAGTGGGGATGGGACGCTCTTCTCTGTTACAGCTCCACTTTGTGATTTAAGCTGACAAGACGGCTGTATTTCTGCATATAAATCTTGCCTAGTGCAGCTTTAAATAATCATTCTATGGTGATAGGAATATTCAAGTAAGCATTTTGGACTCTGTTTTTGGTTGCTTGTAATTTTAGATGATCTCCGATATGAAGTTTATTCTTCTGTTACACTCAAACACATTTATCAGGGATGCAAATTTCCTTGGACACACAAATCCCATTCCTTTCCAATGGAGATTCCTGTTATCCTGCCATTTTTCTTTTTTTTCTTCTTTTTTTTCCCCCCATACTTGTCCTGATCTCATCCCTGATGTCTACACACATACACAGACACACAGACAGATTGTTAGTACCAGGTCTATAGTCTTGGCCTTCTTCTTGGAGCTGTCGTCACACCAGGTCTCGCACCACAGCCACTCCTGAGGCAGAGACTTGATGGGCACCTGGTGGATCATGTTGTTGGGCAGATCCTGGAGAGAGACACAAACATCGAGACCAATGAGGGAGGAGGAGACAGGAACTGTTACACAGATTTTATCAATCGAACTTGAAAGGAGACAGTGGCTGTGGTTACACCTGCCATTTTGAATGCGACTTATCATCCAATCAAACCAGCCATTATGTGTCAGGTCCGGATGCACATAAAAAACAGAATTTGCTCATTCTCATTGTCAAAATCAAGATATGGAGGATGTCAAGTTTGCATTATGATTGGAACTCTACAATGCAATCCAGCTACAATGTGCATACAAGCCATGTAAAGAGATGGAGAGCAGAGCAAAGTAATACAGACAAAGATTTAAATACATACAGCCACAGGAGACACATAACAGCTGTTTTCAGGCCAAGTGTGGACATACAACAATGTGATCTCATAAAATCTGATCTTAGGAATCAGATCCCAAAATCACATCCAACGGTCACAGACCTGGTCGAGGTTGGACAGGCTGTTGGGGTCCTGGCTGAGCCCCTGGTACTGTCCTCTGAGCCGGTCTCCTGCTGCGATCTTGCGGAACTTCTTCAGGTCGACCACATACAGGGCGCTGCAGAGGATAAACGACGGCAACGTATGAAAAATGTATGAACGTATGAAAAATGCATTGGGAAAGAGAGAGAAAAGGCGCGTCTGTGTACGTGTGTGAGACGGTGACAGACTTTTAAAGTGCTGTCGAGACGGGACTGACTCGAAGCATTACAATTCAGAACAGACCAGTTGGAGGTTCAGCTACCGGAGAGCGTACCTGATGTGGTACTTGCGCCCGGCGAGGTGGCTGGCCCAGTAGCCGGACTTCCAGAAGCGATAGCCATCCATCTCCCTCCTGCTCTCACAGAACGGGGTGTATCCATATGGAGCTCCCTCCAGGTCGAAATCACGCAGCTCCTTCAGGTCTGTCCGCACAATCTGGAGGAGAGGAGGAGGAGGAGGAGGAAGAGCGAATGAGTGAGAGACTGAGAGAGGTAGAGGAAGAACAAACTACATGGGAAACACTTCAGACTTCATTATTCACAACAAAACTATCCCAATATGTGACATGTGGGTCTATAATAATAACAATAATTTTATTTATGTTGCACCTTTCTTAATACAAGTTTTCAAAGTGCTTCACAACCAGTAAAAACAATAGACAAATTAATAAAAAAAAACCCAAAAAGAACATATAATGTGTGTACCGCGACTGAACAATATTTTTCCAAACTTTTCCATAATATTTGTTTGATTCCCAAACTTGAATTGAATTAATCCCAAACTGTAAACAATCAGAATTAATTTATCATACTTTTTAAGACTTTACAGATCTGCTTAGGAAGTCTGGCAATTATAACCAGCACAGTATTTTCCATATTTTTAACCTTAAAGGCAACTGAGTTATGCAAATTGATTTTGCTCCAGGTAGGAAATCCTATCCCAGCCACAGCAACAGGTCCCCATTCAACTTGAGAGAAGGATGTATAGAGAAGCACATATATTTGGACAGAGGCAGGATGAGTGATAATTTGAGTGTGTGTGTGTGTGTGTGTGTGTGTGTTTGCGTGCCAACCTGGTCAGCATCCACAAACAGGAACTTGTCGACAGCGAGGGGGAAAAGTACGTCCAGGAAGAGGATCTTGTAGCCCCAGATGATCCTCTGCTTCTCCGTCTGTTGGTGTAACCAGCGAGGCCATTTATACTGGACCAGCTCATACTGGAAGCCGTACTCCTTCGCCATGTGGGGGATGAACTCCTGCAGGACGGACACATACAAACAGAACTGTGAGTGTGTGTGCATAACAAAACAGGGTTGTCTCTGCATTCATTTAGATGCAGTTACAGTTGGAATTGTTATTTTGGACAGATCGCAGACAGCACAAGTGTCCATATATCATGATGTAAATATCCAAATAAGAGCCATCCTTTAACTGCAGACCTCTCACATCTACAAAAAAATAAATAAATAACTACAGGAAACACTGACATCTGCATCAAGGATATAATGAAGACAACACCAAAAAGCGGAAAATGAAAAGAAAGTAAGAAAACAGGAATGACAAAAAGATTAATGGGAATGGAGTGTTCAAAAAAAAGTCTTGAAGCATATCAGAGGATTTATTCTATTTGTTACAAAGAGAATAAAAATCTCATCCTTGTTGCAAATATTGCCCTGGTTTCCAGAACTCTTGTTTGAAGATAACGTCAACACACAAACAGGGAAAAGCCAAACCAGACAGTGAAAACCACATCGAAGTCGAGATGACAACTATTTCAGCGCAAACGCCAGCGGAAAATGCCTACCTTGAAAGTCGGGGACAGGTAGTTCTTGAGGAACCAGAACTTGACGGGAGTTCTGGTGTTCTTCAGAACTGACAGCATCATGATCCTGAGAGGGAACGAGAACAAAGACTCCGGGTGTCAGCACCGTTGGGAGGACAAAAGAACAGAAACTCAAAAAGGAAGAGTCACTGTGCACAACAACACAAACTAGCGATGTCATTTTTTCTTTTTTTCCACCCCAAGTATTTCAGAAACACAACTCCAGCTGCTTTCTAATGGGGAAACGACACTCTCCCTGTTTTTCGGGGCGCCCCGGTGGCTGCGCTGACGCTCACCTGAGGAACCTCTCGTACAGATGCCCCGAGGCCACGGAGAAGATGTTGATCACATCGTCCTTCTCCTGCTTCGGCTCGTCGGTCTTCACTCCGCCTGTGAACCCTCTGAAAGAAAGAAAGGGAGAAAGAGGGAGAGAAAGAAGACTGATATGGTGAACGGCTGATAGATGCCTGATGAAATGATAGAGAAATATAAAAAGAAAGAAATATAAAGACTAAGGCTGCAGCTACACCTTTTATTTCTCAGTGAATCTATTGATTGATATTTTTCGCTTTGCAGAAAGTTACCAGAGTTACCAGAATCCAAAGTGACGTCTTAAAATTGCTTAGTCTGACCACAGTATTCATTTCATAATGATATGAAACAGAGAAAAGCAAGCAAATCTTAGCATTTGTGAAGCTGTAACAAGCAAATGTTTGGTATTTTTACTTGAAAACAATTTATCGATTATCAAAATTAGAATCGATTATTTTTCTGTCGATCGACTAATCAATTAATCAACTAATTGTTTCAGCAACTAATAAAGACAGAGTGTGAGTAAAACACCATTTTGTCTAGTTTTTGTTTATATGAACTGGCATCATAAAAGTATTATTACCATTTTACAGTGTTTTAAGAGTTGGCATGGCTAATGTCATGATGGAGTGTGCATGCCACTAGCATGTTTTTTCCTCATTTATTTATTTTTTCACTTCAGTCCCACATCTCTGTGTGTGTTTATAAAAAAGCAGAAGCAGGCAGGCTGAACCAAAGCCCCACCTGGTCAGAGATTCCCAGAAACCGGAGTCATTCTCCTGGATCCCATCGCTCAGCAGCTCCTCATTGAACTTGTCTGGTTTCTTCTGGACCTGATCAACAAACAAATTTAAATCAGTTAGCTGACTGACCAATATGAAAAGTGCTGGAAATGTGATTTATCTAGAGTTGACATAAGAATTAAAAGACTTGTTTCTACCATTGAAAATATCATTCTCATCTTATTCTACAGCAATTTTGCAACCTTTCTAGTATGAATTTGGTCAAAGATGGTCAAACTCTTGGAAATGTAGTTTGGTTTAATTCATTTAGTTAACAAAGCAGGGTGAATTAAAACAACCAAATGTGGTGACAGAGATATGACATTCCTACCACTGCTCTCCTGCTATCAACACCTTATTGCAGGCAAACCAACCTTGACTTTAATGATCCTGCTCTTGAAGTTGTTCAGCACCACAATAATGTCATCAGAGTCTGCTGGGGAGTCCGTACCATCATGGCTGTAAAAAACAGTGTGAAAATGAACTATTAGCATGCAGATCCAAGGGTAAGAGCAGGGTCTAAAACATATATTTAAAAACTAACTAGAGATCTGAACTTTGTGATACAATACTGCCTTTGGAACAAACTCTTTTCTCACCTGTAGATCTTGTAGATTTCGTCAGAGCGTCCCTTCCTCAGCTTCAGCATCCAAGCTCCTGGGTTGGCCTTCAACTGGAAGTAACCCTACAGAGCAGAACACAGGGGATTTATACTATTTGTTACAAAGAGAACAAAGAGAAATCCACAAATTAACAAAGGAATAAGCTAAATATTAACTAGCTGCAATGGGTGGAGAAGTTTGTCGAGGTTAAACTCTACAGTATTATACTACAAATTAAAACAGCATGCTGAGAGGGTTGGAGTTCATAATTCAGAGATTGAAGAAATGACCTACCAGGTTTGCCATGACGATGGTGTCCACTATGACGGGCTCGGAGGCGGTTCCCAGGGTGAACTGGAGGCCACGAGGGGGCTGGCCAGTACTTACATCGAAACAGTGGCCTTCCAAAAGCAGGTGCTCCAACTCATACTCTGCTGCTACCACATTCTCCACCTGAAACCAGCAGAGGAAAAAGGACTTAATAAAAACTGCCTGATGACACACAACACACTTAAGCTGGAGTTTAGAAAGTAGGATAGAGTGGGTTGCTCATCAACTTCAGGTAGGAGAAAACAGATTGAACTACTGGGAATGGGTTGAAAAAATAAAACACTATATAAAAACTTTTTTAACCATGATAGAAAAAGAAGAAAAAAAAGATAAGGCTTTGTGCACAACGTATACTCTAAGTCAGGAGGTGCTGGAGACTGAAAGAAAGTCATCAAAACTTCAATACATGTATTGAATCCACAGTCCTTGGCCTTGAGTGTGCAGTTACAACCACACATACAGTATGTGTGTCTATACCCAAATCTATAGCCAAACTTGCACACAGACGACACAGACCCACACACACAGAAAGTGTCGTACCTCCTCCAGGTAGATGTTATCCAGGTCGTAGCGTGTGCGAACAGACTCCACCATCCAGCTCTCCGGTGTGTTGAGGTTGAGGGTGAAGAGCGGAGACTGAGGCATGTCCAAAAACTTGGCCAAGGGGCCGGTAGAGAAGCTACCGTCCGTCTGGAACGCCACCTCTGGCTCCAACACATAGCGGTAAAAACTAGACGAGAACAGAGGAAATGCATTAAAAACACAAACAACTACCAGACTTTCATTATTGCCGGAAGAAAAGCGCATTTTGCTGGATTATATAAAGGTATGTTCATCATATCATGCCATTTGGTGGATGATGCCTTTATACGAAGCAGCATAAAGTGCCAGGGAAGTATACGTTTTTCATATGTGTAGCCCAGGTAGGAATTGATGCCCTAACCCTGAGTGAGTACCATGCCACTTTGAAGGATTCAAATCTAGAAAGAAGTATGTTGAGAGGTGAGAGTGAGAGAAAGCAGAGAGAATAAGTCCAACAAAATATAAAAACAAAATCCCCTGGACTTAAAATGAAGAGTCACAGGGATTTTGTTTCTATTTTCTTGTTGGACATATTCCTGCTTGGATGACTGAAATTAATCTACACAGACAGAGAATAAGGTAGTGGACATATGGGTTAGGCTTGTTGGTGTATAGGTAGAGATGTATGGATTGTGTATTCACTCCATTGTAGTGAAACCAATGGCTCACCTCTTGAGAGGCATGTCAGACAGTTTGGACTGGCAGTTCATGAAGACCCGCAAGTTGACATTTACCAGCTGCTTCAGAACCTGAGGGTGAGGAGAGCATAGAGTAGAGAGGAGAAGGAAGAGGGGTTAGAAATAAGATACAGAGAAGGTCAAGGAGAGGTAAGCAAAAGGAACATCATCCAGGGAATAAAAAAAATGCATCAACCAATCCAGCGAGGGACCTCATTCAACCTACCAATAGGAGGGGAGCTAGTTTCTGTGCATCCCTGGTGACGGGATCCACCACGGCAACCACATCAAAGTACACATCTCCCTCTGTAGGGCGGATCTTCACAGCACTGCCAAAAACCAGCCAATCAGTGACCAAGCAAATGTAAACAGCATGTTGTAAGAGTTTCATGTATGCATTGACATCACCAAATCATTGTGTTAAAGTAATTATTTTCACTTCTAAAAAGGTACAAATGGCAGAAAATGCAAACTATAGTTACAACAAAATATAGGTACATCTTGGGCAAACTATTCATGTTTGCCCAAGATGTACCTATATTTTGAGTATAAGTTGAAGATTATAAGAAGAATAAGAAACAGGGAGAAGAAATTACACGTTAAAAAATACAGCTACATACAGTGCAAAGATCTATCCCTGGAGATTAACTGATCATTTATTATCATCCATTACAGTAATAATCAAATCCTTTGATTTGTTTAAGTGTAATTATTAAAACTGTGTTGTCCTACCTGTAGCGGTCGTCAGCGAAGCCATATTCCACCCTGGCCTCTCCTTTGGGCTGAGAAGACAGCAGAGCGTCTACCTTCATCACAAGGTCACTGGCCCTAAGAGAAATCATGCGTTAACTCACACAATATTACACAATACGCATAATGCACTGAAAATGTTACTCTGTGAAGAAGCTGTGAAGAGACAGCCATGTGAAATACCTGTCCTCCTCAACTCCAAACTGTTGGACCTTGCTTTTGATTCGCTCCCCAGAAGTCTTCAGGATGATGCTCTCCAAAAGGAGGAAGTCGTCTTGGTTAAAGACCTCCTCCTCCTCCAATGGACCTATGATCTGTAAGCAAGGGGAGAGCAGCGTTGATCTCTATGTTATGCAAGTGTGGGAAAATGATAAATGTATAGATTTACAGCTAAATACAAACTATATTTGCCCTAGATGTACGTATATTCTAAGTTTAAGCTTATATAAAGAATACGAAGTGTGTGTGTGTGTGTGTGTGTGTGTGTGTGTGTGTGTGTGTGACTCACTCTTCCATTGCTGATGACTGCTCTCTGTCCTTTCTTCAGCTTGAGCACATCACGACAGTAGGCAGCGTGGGAGAGCAGGAAGTCAAATTTGGGACCTTCATACGCACTCTTGAACAATGACACATCCATACCCTGAGGGAAAGATAGGCAATTTATAGGCAGTGGATAAGAGGGGAAAATGAAAGGACAAAGGAGGAGGGGTATAGGTAGGTAATGAGATGGGTTGTGGGGAAAAAATGAGAAATGTTTCAACTACAACAACTGAAGCAAACAATACTGAACTGTTGCAGCAGTAATGAAGTCAGAGGGAACACGTGTTGAATGTTTGTGATCCCATACCCATTAACTTAGGATACTGTGCTGATCCAAACCCTTGGGAATGGTTATTTGTCATTATCCTTACAGAAAATGTAAATTCATATGACTGGAAATACACTGAAATCGCAGGTCATTTGGTTCAGCGGTCAGTGGTGATGTCTGTCTTTCAGATAAGTGAAGGTCTCCACCCCACCCCCCTCACCCCGACAGCGAACTCTCCGATGTCGGCTCCCCTCTCCAGGGCCGCGGCCGTCTCTTCCTTGGCCATCTTGGTGATGAAGTTCTTGGCGTTGTTGGCGGTCTGCGTCTGCATGGCAGCCCAGATGGCCCGCGCCGCGCGGCTCGTCTCGGCGGACGGACTGGCTGATGGGTTGCTGATCATCCCCAGTCGAACGTTGTTGCTGGTTTTCTGTTGTACAGCAGGTGAAGTTTGGTCAGAGGGGATTTGTTATTGCTTTGAGACTAACAGAGAATAACAGAACAGCTGCTCCTGCCAAATCCACTGGTGACAGACAAACTATAAAAGCAACAGAAATTAACTTTCCAGGGATGTTTTTGCATTCTCTAAATGTACCTCAACATATTTTGCCACATAGTGGCTATGGTGAGGTATGACTGAGTAGAAAAGACTGTGTAGAAACATGTAGGCCAAATCACCCAGTGCTGTGATAAGCTACTGTGACTTACCTTTCATGTGTTTGATAAGAAGTGTGTGAAGTGGTGTGGTAAAGGCATATACCATGAATGTTATGTGGATAATCTATAAATTACCTAACGAGACACCAGGATGCCCTTAAACTGCATGTTTAATGTAATATGTCAAATCTGTAATATACATTCAAACCTAGATTAAAAAAAACATTCTATCAGTAAGGTGGTGTGGTATAACCATTCCACTTCATGTGTCCAATGTCTTTTCCAGTATCATCCATTTTCCACCTACACTGTAACACAGTCTCACTAGTATTCTACTATATGAGATGGTATAGTATGAGTGTTTCATACCATGTGTCGGATGGCGTGGTAGAGGAGCTGGCGTCCAGAGGGCTGGTCGAAGTCTCCCACCACCCAGAAGGTCACAGGACGGATGTAGCCGTCATCTGACAACCACAGAGAAAGAAAGACAGGCTTTAAACAACATTAAATATTAAGGTGATATTACACAGGCGGCTATTGGAGGAAAAGGAGATGGGCCACATTGCCTTCAGCAGGGACGCATTTTGGTAAATGAGACAAAAATCCATGTAGATAGCATAGTGGGCTGTAAGGAACAAAAGTAGTATTTCATAAATAAGTCAGTTGTACTTTTTGCCTCATTCTGGCCTGTGTACTTTTTGCCTCATTCTGGCCTGTGTATTCTTGCTATTTTCTGCCCAAAATCCTGCCTGTGTATCACAGCCTTCAGAGCTTTGTCCTTTTCTAAACAGTAAATCAAACCTCCAACATCTCATTCTCCATGCAGCTGGGACAAATGGCACAGAATGGACTGTCATGCAGTTAAGCAAACTGTGTTTTACCACTTATACTTGACACCCTAAAACACAATCATCCCATGCTTAGTTAGTCATTTGTATCCTCTGAGAAACGCAACACAGGTGAAAGAGTGGTGGTGGATTCACAAATGCATCAAAACACTGTCAGCTAAGTAATTCACACAAAGCAGAAAAAAGAGAGAGAGGAGGAACAAAGGGAAAAATGTGGAGGAAAAGGAGGGAAAGATTACCATGCCTATTGGTGGCGGTCATCCCTGACGCCGGGAAATTAAAGAAAGAGAAGGAAAAAAGGAGAAAGAGGAGGAAAAAACAGAGAAGGGCAGAAAGGAGAAATACACAGAAGGAGTATTTAGGTTTGAGAGCGACTGAATCATCCTCACTCTAGACACACTGATCGATTGAAACTACACAAACGTACTCTTTTCCATTCAATGTTTGCTTTTCATCTGAGCACTGAACAGCTATCACATAAGTCTGTCCTGCACACTTACCCTTCTTGGTCATGTAGTTCATGCTGTTGGCCACAGCGGTGCTCTTCTCCTTGGTGTCCAGAGTCAGGAAGCGAGCGTAATCGTCTACAAAGTGGTTGTCTGCAGAGAGGGAGAGAAGCACGGTGAACAGGAGAGTGTGTGTGGTGTGTGTGGGCAAACAACAGTAATGGTTGGATTGCCAAGATGTAGAGGTTAATGTAAGTATGTGTGTGTGAACATGTACTCACTGGTATCGGACAGGTCCAGGTATGTTCTGCTGGTGGACAGCACCCTGGAGTTGATGCGAGGAACAACGTTGGGCTGGTTCATGATGAAGTCCACAACGTCGTGATCTGTGGCCAGCTCGCCCTAGGAGCCACGCATACAGGATCAGGATGTTATCGCAATAATTCCCAAAAGGCCGTTCTTTGCTGTGATTGTGGGTACGACCGTGATGCAGACGGTACTGGGCTGCGCCACCTTCATCCCCGTAATCACAGTAAAGAATGGACAGGTATTATGCCGTTTACACATCAGTTACTGCTTGTGTACTGAAAAGTTTTCTTCTAAGCAGTTAGGAATAAAATAAAATAGGAGAAAACAAGAGAGATCACCACTAGAATTGGTATGGCAACCAATAAAACATTGCCAACTGATTTATGGGAAGTGTAATTCCAGCGGGAATGTGTTGAAATGACCTGATACAGTATTTATGCATGTCAAATTGATAACTAGAAGAATTAGATGCAGAGCCAATGTGTATGTAACTGTGTCTGCACAGGCATACATGCAGTCAATAGTAAAGGGTAAAAAGGCTGAAATTAGTTTTTTTTGTTTTTGCTGATGACTCATCTGCAATAAAACATTGATTTTGCGTTAAAGATGAATATGAAGCAAAAGTCTATTAGCTGCTGATTATGGGTCTTTATTGACCCTCTATGTTAAGCCATGATGAAACAATAATGTGAGACTATGATGACACCAATAAAAACCCACTTAAGCTCACTGCCCCACTGCTGCTGCCAGCGACTGTATATCAAAGTATGTGTGAGGTGCCAGTGTGCGTGCGTGTGTGTGTGTGTGTGTGTGTGTGTGTGTGTGTGTGTGTGTGCACTAACTCACCAGGTAGACGGCTCTCTGGTAGAAGGAGGTGGTCTCCAGGATCTTGTGCATGGTGACGGTCTCCAGCTCATCTGGGTCCAGCTGTTCTCGCTGGTAGGGCATGCCGTTGTACATGACCACAGGCAGCGGGCCGACCCCCGTCTGCTCATAGTAACCCCGCCCTTCCTGGAAGAGGAGACATGGAGTATCGTTTCATAGAAATTTCAAGAGAAATAGTTTAATCCACCAAACTGGTCTAAGTCTGTATCAGGGCACAGTGACGCCACGCTCTGCCCCCCCCTCACCTTTCTGTTGCTGTCGTAGCTGGAGTCGGCTCCCAGGATGCTGCTGACTTCCACGTAGGGAAACCTCTTCTCCAGCACCTTCACCACATCCCCAACACTCAGCTGTCCACCGATAGGCACACGGCTAAACATCTGGAGGGAAGGAGGGAGATGGGGAGAGCAGGAGGGAGAAGGAATGAACACAAAAGAAGGAAAAAGATGGGGGAGAGAGAAAATTTAGGGATAAAGAGTTACCAAGAAAAAAACAGAAACGCAACTTTGCCAGTCTCTTATCTACTCAATTAGTTTCAGAGTCACTGGTGTCAAACTCATCTGTATTATTTTATTAGACGACAATAAAGACTCTCCACACTGTTAATTCTGTTCTCATCAGGATAAACTGGAGTTATATTGGGAGTCGGCCCTCATCTCAGTGTTTGTGAAAGGTTGACTCACCGCGATGACAGCCTCGAAGGCGCTCTGGCTGTCCACCTCGTCACTGATGTAGTTGTAGGCGCGGACCAGCGCCACGCCTGCATCCTGCATCCCGTCTATGTCGTCTCCGTCTGACACCACAAACACCAACCCTATCCTAAAAACACACACACACCAACACACCAAGTTTCTACAACCGCTTGGACTCTGACTCTCACTATATATATATAGCGCATAATTAAAATGCAGAGCGCATATGGTCTGCTTAATCAGTATTCAAACAAACTGACCATCCTGAGATGCCACGGGCACAGAGGTATCAAAGGTCTCCCATAACCTGCCTGACAAAACTCCTAAATGAAAATGGATTTTAACTCGACTATATCCCGATGGACAACAATTGTGTTGCAGTTTGTTTTTTAATTTCCCTGGATTTCATAGTAAGAGCAGTGTTACTGAGAATTAAAATTCAGCAAGTGTCTGAATTGTAAACCTGCAACTTGCTGCAAAAATTACCAACAAAATTAAATGCATAGAGCAACATATACATCATTCTGTACTGGCCGATGTAGTTTTAAATAAGTAAAAAAAAGTTGGGTTAAGTATGAGCTCAATGTAAATAACCTATATAAATGAACAAAACAAACAAAACAAATGATTTGCTTGTTAAAATAATAATAAATACTTCTTCAAATAATCCTATATTCATGTAACTTAAATTAGTATGATAATACTTACTTTAATGTACAATATATTAAGAATGTATCATATTTTACCATGTGAGCAAACCATTTCACAAATAAGGTGTTTAGGCAAGTTTACCCTCAATTACACTCTACCACATCCCTGATGACTGAGACAACCACCCCCCCACACACACACACACACACACACACACACACACACACACACACACACACACACACACACACACACACACACACACACACACACACACACACACACACACACACACACACACACACACACACACACACACACACACACACACACACACACACACACACACACACACCTCAGTGGGATGTTGTTAGTGTAGAACATCTCTGCAACACTCAGCAGCTCAGCAGAGTTCTCCTGGGTTGGGTCCAGAATGATCACCTGGAAAGCACACACACACACACACGCACACACACACACACAAAGTTGTTACTATTTTCCACAAGGATTCGGACCCATATAAATTCATAAGATGTTGATTAATTAGGCGTGGACGCACCAGATTGTGGAAGTTCTTGCGGATCTGCCTGATGACTCCGGGGAAGGTCGGCCTGAGCAGCTCCTGCACGTTGTAGGGCCATGAGCTGTACCTATGGTCCGTCTCCAAGTTATTAATCCACTACAGAGGAAAGGAAGGCGGAGAGGAAATGGTTGAAAGATGGTTGAAAGCGCAGCCTGGGCCTCAACAGCATACCAATGGCACCAAGAAATTACATTTGACTGCTGGTGAATGAAAAACTCACAGCCAAATAGTAAGCTCCTCAGGGATTAAGAAAAGCATTCTTACTCTCATGTATTTTTGAAACTAGTGAATATGTTTTACACAGGTTCATTGAGTCCTAGATTCATGATGACATTTACATAACACAGAGCAGAGACTAGTTTGACCGTTGGTTTACTGTTCTTTTTCATCAGCAAAATGACTGGTTCACTTCAGGATGCGGTCATTTGTTGGGACAGGGTCAGGTTGTGTGTGTGTACGTGTGATTTCTCACGTTGATGGCGGGGTTACGGATGTCGACGGCATAGTCTGAGTCGGAGGGCTGGACGTTGAGCTTCAGGATGTCGTGGATGTACGGCGTCTCGATCTGCAGGGAGCGCAGGCCCTCCATCACCCTCGCCTCGCTGCGCAGCACCTCAAACACACTGTAGGCAGCGAGGGACAGGGAGGTGAGTGTGTGTGTGTGTGTGCGTCTCTACATGTGAGCATGACTGAATGTAAACACGTGATTATGGACTGTGTGTGGGCGTGTCTGTCTGCAAGCGAGAACCACAGTGTGAGAAAGTATCAACGTATGCCTCTATGTAAATGTTTACAGGCTGTAAGTGTGTTCGCAAGTGTGTGTGTGTGTGTGTGTGTGTGTGTGTGTGTGTGTGTGTCTGTATCAGAATCAGAGTGTGAGAGGGAATTAAAATATGACTATATATGAATGTTTGATCATAGGCTGCGTGTGTGTGTGAGAGAGTGTGTGTGTATATCAGAACCAGAGTGTGAGAAAATGAACATGATTGAATATAAATGTTTAATTATAGGCTCAAGTGTGTGTGTATGTGTGTGTGTGTTAGAACCAGTGTGAAAGAGTATTAACGCATGACTCAATGTAAATGTCTGATTACGTGTGGGAATTAGAATGGGAGAGATACATACTTACATACCAACTGAATGATAATATATGTTAATATATGATTATGGTGTATGATTATGTGTGTATAAATAGTCTGGCCGCCGAATATGTGGAATATGTAAATGCATTTGTAAATAACATGTGCTGACTGAGAGATTATGTCTGTTTGCATGTGTGTGTGTGTGTGTGTGTGTGTGTGTGTGTGTGTGTGTGTGTGTGTGTGTGTGTGTGTGTGTGTGTGTGTACCTGAATATATCCTGTGTATCCAGATCTATGTGCAGCCCATTGATGAACAAGGCTGAATCCCCGGGCTGCAGCCCCAGAGTTCCTTTGAAGAACTACAGAGAGAAACGAGGCGAGTCAACACGACTAAACGTCCTGTTCACTTCAAACCCTTAAACTCCTCATTCGATTCCCGCTGAGCAGACCGCCGGGCTGCAGCGTGTAACGTCAAAGCCCGTCGTCGCGTAGTCGATTGCATTGTAAAACTATCAACAATCAACACAGAGCCGCAATGAGGGAAGTCGACGGCTCCAAACAAGCACTGACAGTTCTGTTTAAAGTCAGTCTGTTCAGAGCAATCACACTCCACACTAAACAAATCTAATTAATAGAGAAAGGGCAAGCATGTGTGAGTGTGTCTGTGTGTGTGTGTGTGTGTGTGATACATGTGTGGCTGTGAGAATTTGCACGTGTTTGTGTGTCTATACAGGCAAAGGAAAGCTCAAAGTCGTTTGGCACAGTCAAATCTCATTACAGAAAGACAAAGACATCAGATTAATCATACTCCAGACACTGCAATTACAACGAGACATGATTAACACAAATATTGTTCATCCTACTTAAACACTGTGTGTGTGTGTGTGTGTGTGTGTGTGTGTGTGTGTGTGTCAGACAGAGAGAGAGAAAATATCGGTGCGAGTGCGTGCGAGTGCGTGTGTCCAAACTACTTCAATCAATAATCATTTCTCGCTGCAGGACTCACTGAGCCTGCCGAATGAATCACCGATTCAGTAATTACGACGTTTGCTGCCCCCCCCCCCCCCTCCCCTCCTCCCCTCCAATCCCCCCTCCACTCCAATCCCCCCTCCAATCCAAACTCCTGTCTGTACACAAAGATAATGCATGCACAGCTTTGCAAGAGGGAGGGGCTGGGGGGGGGGGGGGGGGGGGGGGATGAGGAAGAGGGAAAAGGAAAAACATATGACAACAAAAAAATAGGAGTGATTGCCTATTCCATTAGCGGGGAAAAGCCAAACACATTGTCCGCAGCTAAACCCTTTTCAAACCAGATGTTGTTTACAATTCATCACGTAATAAAAGTGAAAGGAACAAAACAAAAAAGCAGGAAGGCCAGTCCTCATTTTGTGATATTTCCCCGAAGACGGCTGAGAGACTGAGAGGTTGCGGTGGTTGTATCTGTTTTCCCTTTTTCTCCTTTATTGGTTTATATTGGTAAACAGCTGCGTGCTGAAACTAGGTTGTCCACTAGACATCACAGTCAGCAGATAGGGAAAAAAAATCCTTGCATGTGCGATAAAGACGAGAGACAGAGGAGTGGAAGAGAGACTAGTTTAGCGGGATGAAGAAATCAAGCCGCCTATAGGGAAAAAGTTGTCCTTCAGAGTCCGGGGGTTTAGACTGGATGCTAATCTGTTGGTGTTTTCCTTGCTGGTTGCTGCTGAAGGTTGTTTGGGAGGAAGGATGGAAGGAGGGATGGGGGAATAAGAGATGGAAAGAGGGATGGGGGAATAAGAGATGAAAGGACGGACAGATTCTTCTTACCTTCTGGTTCTCCCCGATCTCTTTGCGGATCTCAGAGTTGACCACTGTTTTAGTGATGGACCTGTGGGGGACAGGGCAGACTGAACTGTAAGACTGCAGACTGATCAATATGCAGTGTAGTATCTTCATAGCTCCTTTTAGAGTGTGTGTGTGTGTGTGTGTGTGTGTATTCTATACCTGGCTTTAGTGGGGAAGTTCTGACTGAGGTCCTTCATGACGTTGAGAGCATCGACAGGGGGAGCAGTGAGGATACGAGCTGCTGTCTGAAAACTTAGATCTGTAAGAGAAAGTGGGGGTCGATGGGGAGGGGGGTTGAAGAGGGTGGAAAGACGGGGAGAGATGGGTGGACACAAGGGGCATAAATAACAAGGTGCACTCAAGAGGATGTGCAGAGAAAGACAAACTGACAAACACAAAACGTAAGAAATAGTTTTGACAAGCTAACACCAGTATTGGCATTCGCTGTAGTCTGCGCTGTGGAAAAACTCAAAAAGAACGCACGCCCAAAGGCACAAATTATCAGCCCATGACGTTTAACAGAAATGAGGAACGGACGTCCTGCTGGCTCAGCGGTCTAAGGCGCATACCATGTAAAAGCGCCATGCTGGGCTTGAATTTGGCCCAGGGCCTTTGTTGCATGTCATTCCTGTCTCTCTCCAGTTTTAAATATCTCATAAAAAAATGCCCAAAAAAATGATCATAAGAAAAAGAAAGAAATGAGAAAGAAGAGGCACTTGAGCTGCCTATAATCACCAAGATATATTCAGCATCACCAGGTATGCTACTTAGGTCGTTAATTAAGCGAATGAATGCATTAATTAGCAAATATTGTCTTCACATGGGTAGTATTACTATGACCTTTGTATCTTAAAGGATTAAGGTGTTATAGTAGTTTCAAGAAAAATCTGTTTTTTCCTCATTAATACGCAAATTTATGCGGCAAGGTGCTCCAAAATCTAATCAGATCATCTCCTCTACAGGGGGAACCGGTGGTGTTAGTATAAAGTTTCCGTCTACACACAGACGGCGCCATGATGACATAATGTCCTGCACCGTGTACCAAGGTGGCGGGACATAAAAACTCTTCTTCTCCCTGATGGGGACATACTGTATTCTCTAGTTGAAAAATGTGAGAAAATATAATATAGCTTTTATTTGCATGGAGAGAAAGAGTGCACTTGTTGGTGTAGTCCAGATTATTTCTATGCAGCGGGTGGCTCTGTAATGGAGTTGTAGCCAGTGTGATTATTAGCCCCTGGAGGTCTTGCTCTCTTTGTAAACAGGCAGAGCTAATGAGACCCAGTGGGGTAGAAGATAAAGATAAGACACCCGCAGGACCTGACAGTCGAGCTCAACTGACTCAATTCCCTTCACATCCTCTCTTCACCACAATCAAAGCAGCTTCATGCTCATGCCCTGACCACACCTAATAATAATAACAATAATAATAATAATAATACTAATAATAAACATGATAATAATCTGTATTTATATAGAACTTTAAAAGCAGAGTTGACAAAATGCTTTACAAAAGGGTATACGAACCATGAATAGTAAAAAATATAAAAAGGAGATAAAAAAAACGCGCTCAAAAGAAAAAGTGGTTAAAAATTAAAAAGAAAAACATAAGAAATTAGACTAAAAAGTGGGCAAAATCAAAAACATTACGTAAAGCAAGTATATGAAAGTGTGTTCAAATAAATACTTAAAAAGATGATGTAATCCTAATCCAGAATGCATTGATGTGGCTGCAGAGTTCTACTCAAGGATCTTACGGCTCAAACGTATCCAGAAGACATTGATCATTGATTATAGTATTAGAACAAAAACTTTCCTTGCAACTTTGATTCACTGATGGAATGTTTTCATCATTAAAGCAACACAAGCCAACATTAATTTTAGATTATGCATGTATCATCACTGCATAAATAGAATAAATCCAACTATTTTCAATCATTTTCCCCTACAAGGGTATAAAAGGCCGAACACACTTGAGCCCTGATTGTAGAATCTCATCCGTACCACGAACATTTCGATCAGCAGTGAAGTAAATCTAAATATCCACTTTTACCTTTGACTAGGAGGTTATGTTTTCACCCGTTAGTTAGTTAGTTAGTTAGTTAGTTAGTTAGTTAGTTAGTTAGTCTGTTTGTCAGCAGGCCATCTCACTTATGAATGGATTTCCATGGTATCTGGTGGACAGACAGGCCTTGGGCCACAGAACAATCGATTAGATTTTGGCGGTGATCTGAATCTGGGATTTCCGCCAGTAGACGATTATTGTTTTTTAGCCTCAACTACAAAACTAACAGAGATAGACACTTGATTGATGGTTTGTTTGCAGGGTCAAAAAAATCAGATTTAAGCGATAGGAATGATTGTCTTTGGGTGCAACAGCAAGTTGGAGAATTGTTTAGCATTGGCAGAGGTTTGCACGGCATCTAATTATTTTTGTTAGCCTGTTGTGGTTTTATGTATGTCAATATTTGTCTGACTCTGCTGACAACAGGCTCTTAAGTGTAAGAATGACTAACTTTTGTAATGCCAACAGGCGTAAAGACAGACTGGTAGCAATTGTCCTTGATGAGTACCTGGATGGCCTGTTTGAATCTATACTCCCAGTCATGTTTAAAGTAGAGAGCGGAGTAGGACAGAAAAAAATGTATTGATTGAGGAAAGAGGAGATGAGAACATGAGTTGGCGGAAGACCCACCTTGCATTTGCCAGACTTTGAGAGGTGCCATTTCATTGGTGCTTTCCACCAAGTGTTTCCTCAGCTCCTTCAACTGTTCCTTCAGCTCTGGGTAGAGAGTCCTGGTGAGAGAGCGAGAGACAAAGACAGACAGAGAGAGAGAGAGAGAGAGAGAGAGAGAGAGAGAGAGAGAGAGAGAGAGAGAGAGAGAAGAGAGAGAGAGAGAGAGAGAGAGAGAGAGAGAGAGAGAGAGAGAGAGAGAGAGAGAGAGAGAGAGAGAGAGAGAGAGAGAGAGAGAGAGAGAGAGAGAGAGAGAGACAAATACAGCCAGAGGGTGAGAGAGAAAGAGAGAAACAAATAGATTTGTCAGGCTCATTGATTGATTTGTTTATTTTCAGGTTGATTTATCAGGGAGAAATGGTCCAGGTCAGTGCTCAGACAGAGGAAATTGGAGAGGGAAAAAAGGGGGATAAAGTGAGGCTTGGCAGTTTGAGCATGATGCAGCTAGTTGGAGGTTATCCAGGTCCTGAATATTTATCACGGGCTGACACCAAGTCACTCACTTCAGTTTGCCAAAAAGGAATCCCTGGACCTCGTCCACTGGATCGTTCTCTCCTATCACTGTAGCGTTCACCTCCGCCCCTGAAACCGCAATCAATTAACTCATTATTCATATCAGGACTCCTCTGGGTTTACACGATGTTGGGTATGTGTGTATCAGCAGTGTGTGTTTGTTTGTGTACCTTGGACTTGTGTGTCGTCCTTTGCCTTGTACTCCTGGTTTTTGATGGCCAGCTCCACTCCATATCCAGACAGATACACCTTCTTACTGCTTGGATTCTGGTGGGAGAGAGAGAGAGCGTTGTAAACAGATGAGAGGGATCCAGATTGTGTTCAGGCAGAGCTTGAATGCATGTGTAAACGCACCCAAGAGGCACTGTAGATGGAGGGCAATTCAGCAGTCGAAATTATTTCATTGTAGCAGCACTGACGGCAAATTTAACAATGTTTCCAATCCATATACAACTAAGTAAGCAGAAATAAATTTCCACCCAAGTGGCCTCTGTTGTTGTGTAACGGGCTGTATTAACTTGTTATTTGTACTCATCTTCATCTCTGCTGTGAAAAATGATTCTCACTTGCAGAAGAAAAACAACAAACACATGTGCTTGCTGACTAGTTTGACAGCTTTGAAGTACGGAGGACCAGCTGTTGCTTGCTAACTGTTGAAGACACTAATTTCCCCTAATTGCCCCCTCTGTTTTGAAGTTAAAAAAAAAACAGCGTTAAGTGTTGCAACCTCTCTAGTGTCCAAGATTTCATGCTGAAGAGACAGATGGTAAGAATAATTTAGCATAATTGCAAGGAAAACTTATCAAGCATATTTGCATGTTAGGGAAGAAGTGAACCATCTTCAACTTGAGTGTGGATGTTGGATCCATTAAATCTGGTTTTTAAAAATCAGCAGATTTTATTTATCCAGTGAAGGATGACTGAGCATGCATGTGCTTTTTCCTCAGTGTTCACATTTCATGATTTAGTCTAGTTAAGGCTCAAGACTAAAACACCTGAGAAGAACTGGAATCGGATTTTTCAGAGCTACACTACATAGGTGCTTTAGGTAAATCAGTTTCTAGTCCCCATGAGTGTATGTACAGTTGTTTTTACATCAATATGCATCTTGTATGTGCATTGGCATTTTAAATCCCAAGTGCAAATAGTGAAACATAGATACATCCTATCCAGGTACAATGTGCATTTAAGACAAATGCTACTCTAATGCGTAAAGGGAGTCTTAGCGTATAACAGTTTCTGCCTCAGGAATATAGATTTTCCGTTGCTTATATTTTATTACATGCTTCTCATTCTGTCCAGTATAACTTCCTCATGTTACACTGAACCAATGGTCACTCAATATACTTCCCTCTTCAACCACATTGTATGCCAAGCTGCTCCAACATACAAAGCCATAAAATATTTAATGTTGAATGTAACTATGTGATATGTATAGTCTATTGTTCCTAGTTTGTCTTGAGCTATCCCATTACACTGTATGAGAAGTCCTGTTATCCTTGTACCAGGAGTGACATTATGAACTGTGAAACTTGTGAATACGACAAATTCCTGAATTTCAAGTATACTCATCAATTAAAGTTATTTTTATTCTTGTGTGATTCTCTCTTTGAGTGTGAGAAACACTTACAGCCAGGTAATGGCGGAGCACGTAAGTCACCAGGCCTTTGTCGGCTTTGGCCAATATGACTTGGTGAAGCCTCTGGAATTCCGGTTTTCCAATCTCAGCATACAGGATGACAACAGGAGCGTCAGGATTTGAGCCTGGGAACTTGTGATCGCCTTTGAAAACGTAGGGCTTAGGCCTGAAAGAGTGACAGAGGGATCGGAGAAGGAAGGGTGGTGAACAGAGAGGGCAATTACTTTTTCTTATGTTGATCAATCCAAACACCAACCAATATTTTAATGATATATTATTCTTACGCCTGACTTGTTTGTGTCTGTATTTACCTTTCAGGCGCTGTTTCCAGCAGTGCCGCCAAGCTTTCTGTATCACACGTCTTCTCTCCATGGACGCTGAAGAAGGCAGAGCAGCCAGAGGGAGGAGGCTCATTGGATGCGATCTAAAAAGATTAAGAGCAGTGGGATGATTCACACATATACAAACACACTCACAGGGATATGGCCTCCCACACACACACACACACACATACATGCGCACACACACACACAAAATCAAGTCATCCTCCTGGTACCTGTTGGAGGGAGTGTACTGTGGCGGAGTAGGCTCGCAGAGAGAGGGCGAACTTGAGCATGTTAAGCTGGACGGAGCTGAGCAAGGCACTGGCTCTCTTCACAATCAGGTCATAGTAGGCCTGGTCTGTGTCTGCATGAGGAAAAGACACACACACACATAGAAGTAATAAGAAATGTGTCCCCAATGGGTTCTCCAATATCAGAAAACTAGTTTCCTCTCCCTCCATTCAATTGTTTAACCATGCTTCGAGGAGTAACTCTATCACAGCAGTTAGTGTTTAACTGTTCGAACACAGACAGACACACACCTAGACACACGTACACACATACACATATAGTTGGTGAAATTTCAGCTCTACCATATCATGTAACTGCTTGCATCAGTATCTTGCCAAACCACTGACGCTACAATCACTGCCAAGAAGCTTGCATACACATCATCAATTCAGCTGCTCGCAGCACAGAGACTGAAAATGAAAACCGGTGCAGACAGAGTGGCTGAACCAGCTTTACCATCATGCTCTCCTTCTATGTTCTGACTGGCCTCCACAAAGTCCCAGAACTTCTCCTGGCTCTCCTCTGCCAGGAACTCACTGGGGAAGAGGAAGATGAAGGTAGCAGAGGGAGAGAAGAGAAAAAGAGTGTCAACCCAAGGTGTAAATGATTGAACCTTTTACCCAGAATAGCAAAATATTGTTGCCAATTTGGACCAGTTGATCAGATTAGGTGAACCAACATTCCCATCCACATGTGCCAGTTGATGTACCAGTTACCAATGGCAACAAATCCCAGTCCCAGGGAGAGGCTGTATCAAGCTTTGACATAGATAGGGCACCAAACCATATTTAAAAACAGTTGTAAACACAAAATGAAAACTGTTGCATAAGAAGTGCATGTATTACATAAACATTATTACATATATACAGCATGTATGTGATGTTAAAAGCTATGGTTCAGTTAACTAGCAAGGCAAAAACCCTGATGTGAATGTTAAAAGAGATTCAGGCAGCTTATCAACTAGGGACCCAGACCCGGAGAGCCAAGATCACATTCAAATAAAGAGATTATTAATTAGGTCTATATAGCACTGTGGGACTGTATAGAATCTATACTTAGTACTTACTTCATTCACAGGTGGCTTAGGACACTCAGTTTCCAGACCTTAACACTAAGTGTATTTAACATCAAGGACAAATTCCCGGTACATATAAATTAACTTGATGACGATAGTGAGTCTGATAGACGTGGCTTGGTGCCATACATGATGATAATTATAACAATGTGATACAAAATTAATCTCCCTGGGGAAATTCTCTTTTTGCTTGCCTCAAATCAATCCAGAGAAGTCAGAGCCCAGAGGGTCAGCGACAGAACAGCAGCCCTGGAGCGTTAATGTATTCAGTGTCTTGCTCAAGGACACTTCAGTGAGGCAGATGTTTGCCAACCCAGGTCCTTTAGCTGGAGGACAGTCTCTCCAACCACCCTACAGCCCCTCTGGATATAGCCTAGATCTGCATTGACAATGTAACATCAGGTGTGACGCGGTCTAAAGGTTGTGTGCAGTACTGTACCTGGCCTCCAGCAGCAGAGGGGTAGAGGCCCATTTGGTAGTGAGGGTGGTGGTGACGGCCTTGGAGTCCGCAGCCCCCGACACTACAGACAGCAAGGACAACAACAGGACCCCCAGAAGCCACATCCTCAACACTACGCCTGGGGGAGAAGGGAGGCAGAGAAAAGGAGGGAATTAGGGGCAAATAAGAAGACAGGAATGGTAAGAGAGAGAGAGAGAATAAACGATGATGAGGAGGAAGAGAGGTTTCATGTGGTTGTTATTCATTAGAGGGGTCATCATAATCCTACTGATACCCTACAGTACTAATCTACCGTATGGGTGCACTTGCGGGGGCCTCACTAGTAAACAAAAACCACCAGGAGCATCATCCAATAGGAAGGTTCAGCGTGGCTCCTCCGTCCAATGAGCACACAGGCAGGACATCCGGATTGTTTCAATGACAATCCTCGGATCTGTCAGATTAGCCAGGTAGCTAGCTCTAAACACCAGCTAACTGCCTGCCAATTGTAAGGAACAGATCATATATCACGGTCTTTAGCGGTCTGCTTTGCTGTATATATCACGGTCTTTAGCGGCCTGGTTTGCTGTAACGTCCGTTAACTCCAAAACACTTCCACAGTGAGCGAACTTAAGCTAACGCTACCTAAAACGTTAGCCAAAAAGCCACTGTAGCTTGCTAACTCTTACCGCACAAAAACCTAAATAACCTGATAGTTTCTGTTTACTCGCAGTCCACCAACGATGCAGTCTATAAAAAACAGTAAATACCCGCGTTGAATAAAGTCGTTATTAGTTTTCTTGCATAAAAAATGAATGATATATTCTCACCACAGCCGGCTCCGTGGCTTCCTGCAGTCATGTTTCCGATCGATGGGAGTGAGTGGGTCCTGCCGTCCAGATTGGGTATACTGCACTTTTGCCTGTTCAAAATTTACTGACACCCTCCGAGCATTAAACTAAGATTAAAACGTGACTTGAAAATGAATTTTTTTTTTCACTGAAAGATAATTAAAATTTGAGGTGTAAGGAAACTGCAACTAAAACAGTAATTAACTTTACTGCCTAACCCCTGCCTCCAAAACTAAACAAAATAGACTTTAATTAAAGATTTTTTTTTTCCAGTTAATTTTTTTTTCAAGGCCATAATAATTCTAGGCATATGGCACAGAGCAACTACAAATGAAAAAGCACCATTTTTGCTGCCAATGCATATAGGCCCAAGCATAGATATAAAAACGTTTTAAATATCTATGAGCCTGTATTTTGAACAGTTTATGGTAATTCGGCCTGCCTGTGCGTGTATCACACAGTGTGTGTGCAGCAGCTTATGGGTAACGACACCAATTTTTTACCAGGGACACTTAAGTTGTTGCAGATACATCTGGGACCCGATCTGAGAAAACTTTGCACAAAAATAGCCTATGGAAAATGAGGTTCAGTGTTTATGTATGAGGTGATAACCATGGGAAATTAAGCCTGTAATCAGAATAGACCCTTTGGTTAACACAATATTTATGATGTGGTAATGAAAAGTAGTGAAACTAAAATGCTTCTGGTTTTGTAAGGGACACCTGGGATTGCTGGGGTCCATTTTGAAAACCACTGCTTTAGGTTTTTTGTGGTTGGACAATGCTGTTCGGGTGGCAGCTGTATCAGTTGGATGGAGTATTCCTTCGAGACAGATTGGTGAAATGTGCGAGCCTCTTGTCTACCTGTTGTGTGGTCATGATGAAAAGATGATGAGGTGTGGGAGACACAATCCCAGGGTGAAGGGACATGGCTCCTGCTTTTTCATTTACTCGCTCTGCAGCCTAAATTAAATTGGACAGCTGATCCTCCAGAGGGAGCAGTTCCATGGTTTGATTTAACATTATATAAAAAAGCAGCACCATTAATTATCCTGTTGGATTTGACCTTCACATTGAGGTACATGCGCATACACCAGACACATATAGACGCACGTGCGTGCACACACACACTTGTCAGCATGTGCGCAGACACACACACACACACACACTGCCCACAGGGCCCGTTCGTCTGTCAAGAAGGTGACATCTTCAGATGAATTATGGGAGATGGTTGTCATCTTCTCTGGGGTCAAATACAAAATGTCCAACCCAAGGTGTGGGCTCCCTCTCCCCAGACTGTCACACGTCAGCCATTTTAGAGGTTGAAAGCCTCGACGGGGGACCAAAACGACCTCAATTAAACCTCCATTAATATTAATACATTTTGTCGTTTCACGTGAGTTGCCGCTAATTAAATGTGTCCCTGACTGTATAATGGGGGTCAGCCAGGGTCTCCTACATGAAGCTAATTCACCACATTACAGCCACCAAATACTGGGCTGGCTCAGTACATAAATACAGATAGAGAGGGGAGCAGGCTTGGTAAGCTTGGCTTTGGTAGCAATTAGGCACACACACACACACACAATGTTTATCTAACCTGACAAAACAGCTAAAACCAGAATTTTTTATTAGAAGGTCAGTCACTGCTTTGCGCAAAGTAGCTTTCATGCTTTTCCGTCTTTTTTGTTTATATTACTCCAGTAAGTGTGTGTGTGTGTGTGTGTGTGTGCGTGTGTGTGTGCGACCTAATGTGCATAAAATGAATATATTGCCCCTCAGCCTTAGATTTTCTGTTTGTTTGTTTTCCAGGTTTGTGTCACACTGCCTTTCATCAAACTCAACATTTATCAGACTTTTATGAAAGGGTTAATAGCTTTTCATTGGATCAGCTTTTTATGAGTTCCCACAGCACCGCCCCCAGTATTCACACACAAACACACACACACACAAACATAACACACACGTATCTCAGACCATAATGGGATTGTGGGATTCCTCAGATGGACTCCCACTGGCCAGTCTGTCAGCGCTGCAGAGCGCTGCCTGCCTGGGAGGTTGCCTTCTTTATTGTTCAATGCTTTAATATCATGGGAGTTGATTTTCTGTTGACCTGGAAGATTAGCTGAACCCTGGGTGGAAGGTCAGATCACCCCGGGTATCCCGTTTAATCAGATTTATTTTACCGTGAAAAGAAAGAAAAGAGTGTGCTCCAATACTGGATCGCACTCTCCTTCTGTCCTGTGCACTTACTTGTTGAGGGGATTGGGTACTGAAACTATGTGAATTATCTGTGTATAGAGGGTTATGCACATTGTATATTTAACGATGATGGTCTAAGCCATGCCACTGTTGAAAATGACTCAACCAGAGACAAAAGACCAATCCCCATCACGACCGGTGCCAGAGCCAATAGGGCAATCCTCCAGTACTACAATAGCCTGGCTCTGATGCGTGTAACGGAGGCACTCAATATGAACTTATCTGCAGAATACCATGCTGAAAATAAGCGATAATAATGCCAAAGCTTCTTTGTCTGCATGAAAGAAGCATGGGACCAGCAATGGGGAAGCTGTGGCCAGTTTGACCTCCTAATAATGGACTACAGCCAGAGCCCATACAATCACTCAGAGCTGGATTCTCACTGCAGTAGCGGGCAAGCACTTTCTCTCTCTCTCTCTCTCTCACACACACACACACACACGCACGCACGCACACACACATTCAGTCGAACAAAAGCTGTTCAGCCCTCTGCAGTAGCTGAGCCATTATTGTTTGTTTAGTCCAGCTGCACTTGAAATGACAGAGACCCAGAGCTATGGGGAGGATTAAAGACTGCGTTCAGTCCAATACGCCATGTACCAGCTGCCAGAGAGGCTGCACTGCCTCTTCTTTCTCTACGGCTCCCCCTCATTTTCCCTCTCATTCTCTGTTCATATGTCAGGCACAGAAAACATCCTGTGTTTCCTCCCGTCTCACATAAAAGGCCCTCTCTGATTCCCCAGTCCTCCCCATCTCCCTTACACTCTTGCTCTTGTGATGCGTGCTGTCTTGTTTGCCGTTTTTTTTTCCCTCCAGCCAATTGCCTCTGCTCCTCGCTGTCCAGGCAAATTATTTTCCCGGTCTGCCTCCGGGGGGGTCAAAGTTGAAAGCTCACTGGGCTGTTGATGAGACGGGGCGAAGGCCTGCGTCTCTGCTCCCGCTCCTTTGCGTGCCCCACCAAGGACGTGGAATGATATTTATCCCCCGTCTCGGTCCCCGTCGGCCCCGCGGCCTCCATCCCGGCTCGCAAAGCCCCGACCCGGCCGCTCACAGCACGGGAAGCAGAGTATGTGTGTTTGTGCGCGTACAGTACGTGTGTCAGGCAGGCCCGGAGTGTCTGCAGATTGAATTAGGCCGTACATCACTGTTGACAGGGCTGAGGCTGTCATTAGGGGGGGGAACAGGCTGCTTTATGGGGTCACGGTCCTGTGGTTAGTGTATGTGAGTGGTAGAAATGCCCTCTAGCTAAAGATTGGCCTGTGGATGGAACTGCAGAAAACTAGAGGGCAGATCCACCACAAAAATTCAGTGCCTCTGTGTGTGTGTGTGTTAGCTGAATATGCGGATGCACTTTATGTTCAAGACCTTGTGTGTGACCTCCAACAACAACAAAAAAAAAAGTCATGAGTGACTGTTTTTTTCTCACCTAAACAATAAGTGTGTGCGTGACAAGAGAGTGAGAGAAAGTGGGAAGCATCACAATTCATATGCAGTGACAACCACAACACAATCAGGTCTGTAAAAATGAAATATTTTAATTGGTGGCTTGATGATTCATTCTTGCAATCATAAGAAACAAACCCAGAATGATGCATACAGAAGGAGCCAGAGACAGACTGCACACCACTCCAAAAACAAGTCTCTATCACACTCTCTTAAAAAAAAATCTTTTTAAAAAAAAAACCAGGATGTTGTTAGCGATGCCCGGGTTGGTTCATTTTCACAAAGGAAAGGCTGTTAAGACATCAGATATACATAGTGTTGAGACATAAAACATTTGAATATAGCTTTACAGCGTCAATTTCTGGAATCATTTCAGTGAAAGGATTCATTTTTCCTTCACACATGGGTTTTTGGGGGGACAGGCGATGCTTTTGAGGACTGGGTGCATGTTGCCTTCAAAGACCCGATCCAGAACTGTCTTCAAGTCTGATGGTCGCTTGAAGGTTTACCATGGAAATTGGAACGGTCAGTGAGCGGCCAATTACACGCTACCGGTCATAGCTCATGCGGCACAGATACGCAGCTCCACAACGTCACGAGTAAGCAGTTTGGGCTGAAAATAAACATACTAAACACTGAAAAACCTTGAGAGTAAGAGAGTGGGGCTGTTCTAACAGTTCTGGATCAGGCCTTTAACCACTAGTACAGAACCAGGTATTGGTTTGGAACCCAAATATGATCCCAATACAAGTAGGTCATGGGCAAAATGCCCCGAGCCCCGATGGTGTCAAGTCTCCAGTCTCCGCCTCAAGAATACAATGAAGGGGCAGTTACTTAAAAAAAAAAAAAAAAAAAGATCTCTCATTCCCTATCCATTTTCCCTGTCCCGATTGGGTTACTTTCAAGGCTACACAAAAAGCAGCATATTGACTCTGGATGTGTCCCAATACCTTTCTTTATCCCCCTTCTTCTGTCTCTCTCCTTCCCCTCATGAATCATCTCTGATCTGAAAGGAGCTTATCAGAAAGAGAGACATGGGTGGAACCGGGGTGATTTGTTGAAATGTAACAAGGGGGACGGTGGGCGGCTAAGTTGTTGTTTCCCCTCAGTTCTTACCTAAAATCTATTGTTAACAACAGGATGCAGTACATTATTTATGTTAAGACCGAGGAAGCCATTCCCCTGCATTCACCCTCTAATTCCCCTCTGGATGGCACCGAACCTGGACATTCAACATGATTCAATCACACTGTGACATAGGGTTTCCCCTCATATAAATGTCTTTTGCTCAAATTCTTTTGTCGTTTGTAGATTTTGCTAACAAGGATGACGACAAGTCACAAGGAAAGATTATAAAATTTAAATTAGTATTTCAGATGATTCCTGCGATACATCCCTCATGCGTAACCAAGGCATGGAGAGGAGACAAGAAAGGGGAGGAAAAAAGGGTAGGGAGAGGACAGCAGAGAGTATTGACTTGGAGCGCTGCCGTGGTCACACTGCTGTGACACGCTGTGGGAGGGACTTCCTGTTTCTCCGCCAAACTGCCTCCCTCCACCAAAAAACATGGTAAGATATTGGTCATGGAACCAGTCATTCACTCGCTCACAAACACATCAGGCATTCCCTCTCAGTCAGACACGCATACTATTTACAAAGGCATACACATATGCCAATCAAAGGCATACTGTACATACTATTTACACACACACACACACACACACAGTCGCACACAAGACATCCACACAGGCACGCACCCAAGTAGTCAGAGAAATTACTGTAGTGTAATGCAGACATATTATCTGGCAATAGTTACGATGTCCATGGAGTTACACATGATCCCAGTACATAGAGGCACTACTACCTCGCCTCCATCCGTTCCTCGGGGTGAAACCAAGCAAAAACAAAACAAAAAAATATCTCTCACATGAATACTCTACCTACAGGTCACCGGCGCTGTGTGCCCTTTCAGTAGATAGGAGGATTGTTTGAGACCGCAGCTCTGAAAACGAAAAAAACTGAAAATGTCACCCGCTACATTAAGGGCTCACATTGCCATGGTGACCAGTAGATCCAGAACTCCCATTTGAGCATTTGTCTGGGTTAAGGCTTCCAAAGCGCTTGCCGCTTAAACAGCACGGTTCCTGGCACCAACCTGCAGCAGGCTCACTCCTCTCCCGGCTTTGATTTCTTCACACCTATGTGAGATTCGGTTCTATAATTGGCTGTCATTCGCTGCAGGACTGAGAGGCAAAATAAAAAGAGAAAAAGATTGAACTAGTTAAGCGACAGGCGCATTGGAAGCCTCTAACAGAGAAACAGGCCACTTTTTTTTTTCCCCCCACCCAAGATGCAAGGCTTCAGTAATGGCTATGGTCCATTGTACGTCCATCCGATCCATTAGCTTTTATTTATAAAACAAACAAAAATAAAGACATAAAGGAATCACTTTTCTTTAGGCAGCAATATTGGTCTCAGTGTTATTACAATTCTGCTTTTAAAAAAGCATAAAACACAAAGGAAAATAAAAAACAAATGAAATCATCCTAAAATGAGAATGAGACCGTCACTATTCATGACAGAGGCGTGTTCATGGTTGAAATGGAGGCTGATTTTTTTTTTTAAGCAAAAAGCTTTAATACACAACTTTGTCCAACTTTCTTTCTTTCTTTCTGGTACAGTCTTTTTTCTGTACCACCACCATTTCCACTTCCTTTGTTCAGTTCAGCCAATAGGATACTTTCATAGTTTTCCCAGTTCCTTTGCGATTGGAGCATTCCATCCAGGAAGTATACTGGTCCTTTGCAAGGATTAGTGGGAATTCACAGACTTAATTATATTTTCTCATGCTCCATATCAGGCCACAGAGAACGAGAGGAATACAGGAGGAGAGGGAGGGGGGGGGAGTGGGGGAGAGATGGAGGGAGAGATGGATGAGATAGTTGGCTGTCAGCAACTCTTAAAAATATCTCTCCTCTGCTCAGTCAGTAATGATGATGGGAGGGATGGAGAAAATGGGAGAAGGGGGGGAAAGGGCAAGCGAATGCCAATAACAACCGGGCAAACCTCAAAAACATGAGCTGATGCAATCGACCAAAGCCCAGGTCTCCATAGCAACCACTTGGACTCTCACCCCCAAGGCCCAACTCTCCGGTAATGTCTGTATGTCTGTCTGTCAGTCGGTGGGGTGTTTGATGCGGGCCCCAGCCTCTGTGTGTGTGTGTGTGTGTGTGTGTGTGTGTGTATGAAAGCATTAGTGTATATGGGTATGCGGCTCACATGACGTATGCATGTCTGTGCGTGTGCTCCCATTCTGCTGCTACCAGCGGTTGATAATCTGGTTCATGTAGTCCTCGGTGGGGAGCCTGTTGCCCGCCTCCTCTGTTCTCCCTCCCTCCTCGCCCTCCTCCCGCTCCTCCCGCTCCCCCTCTCCGTCCTCCAGCGTCAAGGCGGAGCTCTGCCTGCTGCGGGACGGCCAGAGGCTGACGCCCAGGCCCAGGCCCTGGTGGCTCTGCTGCATGTGGTTCTTGATGCGCTGCTGCCGTCTCTCCTGCTGCCTGGTGAACTGGTAGCGCTGCTGGAACAGGTCCCTGGCGTAGTCGTACAGCTCCATGTCCAGCTCGTTCAGCTCCTCTATACGCTGGACCTGGGGGGGGGGGGGGGGGGGGGAGGGAGCATACATTGTTTTTATTCAGGTTCCCACGAGTTAGCTAGAGGCGACAGCTATTCTTCCTGGGGTCCACATGAAAACCCAACACAACAAGGTAACAGTCAACAGTCAAACAGCTGGGAGCAGAGCTTTCCGTGTCTATTAGAGAAGCAGATTCGGTTGACATTAAAACTAATCTTTTTTCACTCTATTACAGCCTGCTCTAACCCAGCTGGCTGAACTAACAACATCTAATGACTGACACTGACCGGTTGAAGCTAGGCTAACAAACCACGAGTGCATGGTTAACACACACTCATGGTTATACTGCTTGTGTTGTCTTATTTAATTAACTTTTTAACTTGTGTATCTTCTTATCCTTGCCTTCTTCTGATTGTAAAGTGTGCCAAGACCCTTGGTGGTGATAATGCACTTTAAATAAAATAATAATTAATAATAACATGTCATCGTCCACAAATGATGTAGTCTTCCTCACAGCCAATCAGTAACAATAAGTAATTGTAGTGCCCTGCTTGGGTTAATCAGTGTAATTTTGAAAATGACAAAACACAGCAGGTGAGATGCATCAAGTTTTGTCAATATGTGATGAGTTTTATCTCAGATATTGTGCGTGACACACAGACAAATGGACAAAAGAACAAACAATGTAGCTCCCCACTGGACCCATTAGTGTAATTTTGAAAATGTTTTAAAAAAACGTGGTGATGAGATGCATCATTCCCAAAAGTTTTGTCAAAATCTGATCAGTTGTGTGCCAGATATCACGCGTGACACATGGACAAACAAAAGAATGTTAGACCGCACCCCTTGGCCAATCAATTTTTCCTTCTGGGCAAATCAGTGCAATTTTCAAATTATTGAACCACAGTAGGGAGATGCATCATTCCTCCAAGTTTCATCAAAATTCAATCAGTGGCATCTGAGGATGAACTAACAGAAGGAGACAATCCATAGTCCTCTACTGATTTCATTGTGTGTGTGTGTGTGTGTGTGGGGGGGGGGGGATTAAATATTAGACCTAATGAAGAGTCTGAAGCAGGTCACTGGATCTACTAAATAAAGAGAAACAGTGAGGAAGAGGGGGAAGAGAGGGGAAAACAGAAATAGAGAGGAAAAAAAAGGGGGAACCATATGGGAAGAGAAAGGAGAGAGAGGAGGGGGGCACAGATTGACAACGTAAGAAAAGTAAGAGAGGAGGGTAAGTTACACAAAGTTTTTACAAGATCTGCTCCTGGCTTCTACAGGGAGAGAGAAACACAGAGAGACAGAGGGAGTCTGTAGGCAATATGTGGAGCGAGATAACAGAAACGTGTTTGATGTTAGGATGTGTGTGATGTCTCCGGCTTTATTGACGTGTATCATCTGCCTGTGTGTGAATTCAACATGGAGGGGGGAAATGTTTTTAATTAAGAAAATCCCTTTGAAATGTGTGATGGACTGGTGTATATCATTTGCGAGCGACGTGTGCGAGGAGGAACAGAGGGAAGCGGCATCAGTGTTAGGAAATTAAGAGATGTTTGATCGACAGCACATGGGACACAGGCGCAGAGCAGGCAGACAGACTGATGACCTGACATCCATCAACACAATGACTTCCTATATCACAGAATAGTCGTCAAATCATTCAGAAAACTGTTTCAATTAAAAAGTACTCACTGAGGCCTTGAAGTCAGGAGGGTATAAAGTGGGCTTTGAATAGCTTTACAGGAGAGTCAAAACAAACATTCTTCTCATCAACTGCCTATTTAATTTTTTGAACATTTTGTTTATTAATTAAATAAAGTCAAGATTTCATTAAAGTGCTTTTGGAAACACTCAAAATGCCACGCACGCCCTTCAGACTCCAAGCCTTCACCATGTGGTATTTTCTCTTTTTTGTGATAATGACCATTGGTGCACCATTCTGCAGCCTCTGTCAGTTGGGCATTTTTCATTTTCTCTCCTCCCTACTGGTTTTGATGTATAAATCACCAGTCTGCTGTGTACTGGAGGGTGTGTTTTTTGTTTTTTTTTGCTGGGAATTGAGCCTAAGAACTCCCACATTGGACCAATCAAAGTGTGAAGCACATCTTTGAGGCTGCTGTTTTTAACAGTCACATTTTTTTTGCTATCCTTAGACGGCGTCTTCCCAACTAATTTCACAGCAATATGCGACCACAGTGTGTCTCTCTCTTTTGCTCATCTTCTATTCCTCTGTCTTTTTTTCCGTCTGTAACTGAATGTGCTGCTGCATCTTCTAAGAGAGATTTTGATCTCAATGGGACTAACCTGGGAAAATAATGCTTAAATAAATGACATTTTTTTCCTTTAACTCTTTAAAAGAAAAAATGAAAATACTATACATAATATAATTGTCATATTTGATCCATTAAGCTCTCTGCAGAATGTGTATGTGAGACAGTCTCTGCCTCTGGATCCTCTTCTAATCTGCTTCCCTCACTACTTTCCCACAGTCTGAATAAAGAACAAAATACACTAAAGACGAATGGACTGCCCCACTAACCGTAGCATTGTCCAGGTCCACCCCGGCCGCCCGGGTGCTGTTGTACTGCATGAAGGGCCTGATGAAGCGCAACCTGAAGGTCCGTTCAAACAGGAACTGGGTTTTCCTCTGGTACTCCGTCAGGCCGAAGAAGGCCATGTCTCGCAGGTTCTTCTTGGCCGAGTCCAGGAGGAGCTGGGCCCTCTTCTTCTCGGGAACTGTGGACATGTTGTAGCAGCCGACGAGGCTCAGGTCCGCTAGCATGCGCACCTATAGCCAGGGGGGGAGGAGGAGGAGGAGGAGGAGGAGGAGGCAGTTATAGAAGTGAGTGTGTATGTGTGTTCAAAGCCTTTGGGCAGCAGAGTGTTATAAGGATCTATCCTTCAGCTCGAGGTGTTCAAGCCCCGGGAATCAATCAAGTAACACAATATTATTTTTTCCTGCTTTTGATTTCTCCTTTAGATAGACAGTATATAGTGGAGAGTGACAAGAAAGATAAGAGAGTGGGAGAAAGTGAATCAGTCACTTTATATAACAAGTACAGTATGAATTTGTCTTTGTGGCATTGTTGGTTGAATTCAAACTCACAACGTCAAGAGTACACGGTGTCCACCAGTATGCCTCGTGTGTGTGTGTGTGTGTGTATGAGTGTGTGCCACATGTATAAGTCACAGAACCCCAAGTAATAACACCCTATCGGGCTCAGACGAGATAAGCTGGCCAACACGTTTAGGTGGAAGACTGAGATAGCGTGAGAAAAGGAAGGTGTGAATGTGAGGTGGTTTACGGCCAGCGGGCTAACTCTGCCTGCCTGTGTATGATATGTGTATGCGCGTGTGTGTGTGTGTGTGTGTGTGTGTGGGTGTGTGTGTATGAGCATGTGTGCGCTCACGTGTGTGCTTGAGCATTTTGAATATATTTGAGTGAGTCAGAGTGTGAGAAAGGGCAAACTAACCGACAAATTTCTCCCTCAGGTGGATCAATAAGAGGATCCCAAAAACAAGACAGTGAGTGTTTTTGATTCTGTCTGTCTGAGAGAGAGCGCGACAAGCCTTGCAGGTGTGTGTTTTCACAGCGTGTGTGTGTGTGTGTGTGTGTGTTTCACCTCCCTACCTGTCTGTTGTTGGCCAGGTTGTAGGGACAGTCCATGAACTGCTGCAGGGTGCAGCCGGACCAGTCGGAGCCCTCGTAGCAGGAGGGCAGCTCCTCGGGCGTGGGGGTCCGGCCGTCGCACATGTGCAGGGAGGTTTCCACGTGGCTCCCCGCTGCACGTGCCTCCACTCGCTGAGGTACCGAGACACCGGGTCCCTCAGCAGAGTGATGTAGTAGAACTTCCTATTTGGGGGGGGGGGCAGGAAAAAGAGGGAGAAAAGGGGGGAAAGACGGGGTGGGGAAATAGATGGAGAGAAAGAGGCAGGAGGAGGAGAAGAGGGAGGGGAAATACAGAGAGCAAGAGGAGAAAGGACAGGAGATGGAAAAAGGAAAGGAAAAAAGGACAGAGGACAGGTGGAGAGGAATAGGGAGAACAGGGGAAAACATGAGGGATGAGGAAGAGAAGAAAAGAGATTTAGATTAAAACTTCTGCCTCACTTGGACAGAAAATTGCTTTTGACATGGGCTCAATCAATCAATACAAAGAAACGGTAAAAAAAGAAAGAACATTCGATAAATACATTGCATACAGGAGACTGAAATAGAAGCAGCGGCAGCACCATACCCCATAAATACAAGTTTGTGTGCAATTTTGATTTGGTGTTGCAAAGGTGCAGAGTGAGTCTTATTGATTGTTCATAGTTGTTGTTTGTTTGTTTGTTTTTTGCTGCAGGAATTAATGATTTCGTGTTAGTGGCCTTCCTGGCTAGTGGAACATCATAGACAGGAGGAGATGAGGCAATCATGGAGGGGAAGGGGGGGGGTGTTTGGGGTCATGAGAGAGAAAGAAAGAGAGAAAG